>NW_017680976.1:0-7929 GCF_001879085.1 Nicotiana attenuata
CGCTCTCTTTTTGGAGAAGTATGTGCCACAGTCCCGCAGGGAAGAGCTGCGTAGGCAGTTCGAGCAGTTGCGACAGGGGGAGATGACTATTACACAGTACGAGATGAGGTTCTCCAAGTTAACTCGCCATGCTATCTGGTTAGTTCACACAGACCGAGAGAGGATCAGGAGGTTCATTGATGGCCTCACATATTAGCTTCGGATTCTCATGACTAGGGAGAGGGTGTCAGGTGCTACTTTTGAGGAGGTTGTTGACATCGTCCACGAGATTGAGTCAGTTCGTCGCCAGGAGCGAGAGGAGGGGGAGGCCAAGAGGCCTCGGGGATCTGGCAGCTATGGTGGTGCTCCTTCGAGGGGTCAGTTTCAGCACGACAGAGGTCATCCATTCAGGCAGTCTCAGTCAGCTCACCCAGATTATCGAGGGGCATCATCGGGTCATGGGCCTCACAGTTCTCATCACGGACATTCATCACTCAGTGCCCTTCCAGCCCAGAGTTCGTCCCATGCTCCATCAGTTCAGGGCTCTTCTATGCCAGGTGCATCTGCTAGTCATTCCGGAGATAGGGTTCCCATCACTCCCCGTCTCCAGCACCGGGGAGTTGTTATGAGTGTGGAAAATTTGGGCATATGAGGAGGCAGTGTCCTCGTCTTCTTAAGGGTCCGTCTCAACAGAGGGGTCAACCCTCGACTTCAGCTCCAACCACTTCACCACCCGCTCAGGCAGCTAGGGGTGGAGGTCGTCAGTTAGGGGCCGCCCTAGAGGGGGAGGTCGATCAGGTGGTCGTCAGGGCCGTTTCTATGCACTTCCAGCTAGACCGAATGTAGTTGCTTCAGATGCGGTGATTACAGGTACTATCTCAGTCTGCCGCAGAGATGCCTCTGTGTTATTTGATCCTAGCTCTACATTCTCATATGTGTCATCTTATTTTGCCCATTACCTAGATACCCCCTGCGAGTCTCTCGTTTCTTCTGTTCATGTCTCTACTCCGATGGGCGATACTATTGTGGTAGACCATGTATACTGGTCGTGTGTTGTGTCTATTGGGGGTCTGGAGACCCAAGTGGATCTTCTGTTGTTATGTATGGTAGACTTCGATGTGATATTGGGCATGGACTGGTTATCTCCATGCCGGGCTATTCTGGATTGTCATGCTAAGACTGTAACGTTAGCTATGCCGAGTGTGCCACGGATTGAGTGGCAGGGTCTATCTGATTATGTTCCCAGCAGGGCAATCTCATACTTGAAGGCCCAGCGTATGGTTGGGAAGGGTTGTCTTTCATGCTTAGCATTTGTGAGGGATGTCAGTGCAGAGACTCCTAGCAATGATTCTGTTCCAGCTGTGAGAGATTTTCCAGATGTATTTCCTACAGACCTGTCGGGCATGCCGCCGGACAGGGATATCGATTTTGGTATTGATCTGGTGCCGGGCACTCAACCCATTTCTATTCCACCGTACCGTATGGCACCAGCGGAGTTGAAGGAGTTAAAGGAGCAGCTTTAGGAACTCCTTGATAAGGGGTTTATTCGGCCTAGTGTGTCGCCTTGGGGTGCGCCTGTCCTATTTGTGAAGAAGAAGGATGGCACGATGAGGATGTGCATTGACTATAGGCAGTTGAACAAGGTTACAATCAAGAACAAGTATCCTCTACCTCGCATTAATTATTTGTTCGACCAGCTTCAGGGAGCGAGAGTGTTCTCCAAGATTGATCTCCGTTCAGGTTATCACCAGCTGAAGATCAGGGACTCGAATATTCTCAAGACAGCTTTCAGGACCCGTTATGGTCACTATGAGTTCCTAATGATGTCCTTTGGGCTGACCAATGCCCCAGCAGCGTTCATGCATTTGATAAACAGCTTCGGCCTTATCTCGACTCATTTGTCATAGTTTTCATTGATGATATTCTGGTGTATTCGCGTAGTCAGGAGGAGCACGTGGAGCATTTGAGAGTTGTGTTGCAGAGATTGAGGGAGGAGAAGCTTTATGCAAAGTTCTCCAAGTGCGAGTTTTGGCTCAGTTCAGTGGCTTTCTTGGGGCACGTGGTGTCCAGTGAGGGTATTGAGGTTGATCCAAAGAAGATAGAGGCGATTCAGAGTTGGCCCAAACCGTTCTCAGCTACAGAGATTCGCAGTTTTCTTGGTTTTGCAGGTTGTTACCGCCGGTTTGTTCAGGGATTTTCATCTATCGCATCGCCCTTGACCAAGTTGACTTGGAAGGGTGCTTTATTCAGGTGTTCGGATAAGTGTGAGGAGAGCTTTCAGAAGCTCAAGACTGCCTTGACCATAGCTCCAGTGTTAGTCTTGCCATCAGCTTCAGATTCATATACTGTGTATTGTGATGCTTCAAGAGTTGGTATTGGGTGTGTGTTGATGCAGGAGGGTAGAGTTATTGCTTATGCTTCTCATCAGTTGAAGCCCCATGAGAAGAACTATCATGTTCATGATTTGGAGCTGGCTGCCATTGTTCTCGCGTTGAAGATTTGGAGGCATTACTTGTATGGTGTGTCTTGTGAGGTGTTTACTGATCATCGTAGCCTCCAGCACTTGTTCAAGTAGAAGGATCTCAATTTGAGGCAGCGGAGATGGTTGGAATTGCTAAAGGATTATGATATTACTATCTTGTACCATCCGAGGAAGGCCAATGTGGTGACCGATGCGTTGAGCCGAAAGGCAGTGAGTATGGGGAGTTTGGCATATATTCCAGTTGGGGGAGACCTCTGGCAGTGGATGTTCAGGCCTTGACCAATCGGTTCGTGAGGTTGGATATTTCGGAGCCCAGTCGGGTATTGGCTTGCTTGATTTCTCGCTCCTCCTTATTCGATCGCATCAGAGAGCGCCAGTATGATGATCCTCATTTGCTTGTCCCTAGGGATAGAGTTCAGCACGATGATGCCAGAGATGTGACCATTGGTGATGATGGGGTGTTGAGGATGCAGGGCCGGATATGTGTGCCCAATGTAGATGGGCTTCGGGAGTTGATTCTGGAGGAGGCCCATAGCTCGCGGTATTCCATTCATCCAGGTGCTGCGAAGATGTATCAGGATCTGAGACAGCACTATTGGTGGCGGAGAATGAAGAAGGACATTGTGGGATTTGTAGCTCGGTGTCTCAATTGTGAGCAGGTGAAATATGAGCATCAGAGACCGGGTGGCTTGCTTCAGCGGATGGTTATTCCAGAGTGGAAGTGGGAGCGGATCAACATGGACTTTGTAGTTGGGCTCCCACGGACTTTGAAGAAGTTTGATGCTATTTGGGTGATTGTGGATGTTGATACCCAATTTTTCCCTACATAATTTTTATATACAAAAAATACTCTCAAAATAGCATATATATGCATATATAAGCATATCTAAGTGTTTTGGCATTTCTCCTAATTTTTAAAGATTTTTAAAATCAATTTATTGTCCATTTTAGCAGTACAAAAATCAACAATTATTCCTCAAATTATCATTTTGGTGACTAATTTTTTTTATCCTCATATTTATACCAAAATATAGCTAAGGTAATTTTTGCACATTGTTTACAAATTTATTGAGTATTTTAAAATTAAATTGCACATAATTGCAATTCCAGCCTATTTTAAGATTAATTGCGTTTATAATTACAAATTTTGATTCCAGTATTTTTAATTTAATATTTACATATTAGTAATTAAATTAGTACTTTTAATTTATTTCCAGAAATTGTTTTACTATTTTTACAAAATAAAAAGGGGAAAAATGGTTATTTAAATACTAGCCCTAATCATTTCAATTTAGCCTAAATTAGCCCCCCAATTAAACCCAATTTAAAACCCCATTACCCGGCCCAAATCCTAAGTTCATCCGACCCACGACCCACTCAAATAACCCGCACAGCCCTTTTCTTTTAATCCCAGCCGTTGATTTAACAGATCAACGTCTCACACTCACTCTTTCCTTTTTAATTGATCAACCCCACCAACCCTAACTCATTTTTTAATTATCCGCCGCCCCTGAAACCCTCCTCTCTCTCAAGCACTCTCGAACCTTCTCCAACCCTAGCCACCCCCACCCTAAAATCCACCGAAACCATGGCGTTCCAGGCCGTGGATGACTTGTGCTCACCCTTTCTCACCATTAGACTTAAGTTGTTCGATGATTTGAAGCCCACCTATGATGGTTCTCTTCAAGACCTTCTCAGATTTGTAGATCTATGGCTTCTCCGGCCATTACTCAGTCGTATTCAAGCAATATGAGTCTTTTCAACTCAAGATCTGACTTTCCTCAAGACCGTTCTCATTTCTAGGGTTTTCTCTACAACCCTAAGCTGTTCGAGGTTTTTTACTTGCTTATTAGCTTAGATTTGAAACATGTCTGGGCTCTATTTGACATTTTTAAGGTTTTCCCCAAATTTCTTTTTCAAAAAATCGTTCAATTTCAATTTTAGGGTTTCTGAAAAGTTCCTTCAAATATCTTTCTGATTCTTCCTGTTCTTTCTTTACGTGCGTTTGGCTGTGTTATGCTCGTATGTTTTCCTTTTACTACGCATGAGTTCGCTCTTTTTTTTCTTTTCTATTATGCATGACTCGTCTATTTTCGTTGTTATTCCGGTACTCGCATGATAATCCGTGTTGTTTTCCTTAGGCTTAGCTATATGTGTTTATGGTTGAGTTCTTTGGTTTTGTTCACTTTACTGAACTCTATTTGCGTTCCTGTTAAGCATATTTCATCTACTTCGTCTAAGACTTGTATCATCTCTCTCTTCTGAAACTTGTTTAAATTCCAAGTTTTCTCAAGCATGTTCTCATGACTTTGAATCACTGTTCTTTCTATCGTGTGTGTTCGTCTCTCGTTAAGTCTTTGGAAAAGACTTCTGAGCCTCTTTCAAAGACCTGCTTTCTCACCTCTATTGTCTGACTCAATTTTAAACCCTAGGATTTGGGGGTTTTCTTTGGGTAAATGGTGTTAGGATTCCACGTTGGGACCCTAGGCTTTCAGACTCTCAATGAGTCTGTAACTGAACTTGAATCTCTTTTTGCTTGTGACTCTAAGGCTTTCAATGATAGACTCTTTTTCCTAAATGACTTGACAGTTCCTTTTGTTTGATCTGTATGCTTTATATATGAGAAAATCCCTCTTTCAAAAAGGTTTTCACCATCTAAGTGATTGATTCTGAAATCCCTTTAATAAGGCTGATGGATTCTCATTGATTTTTCTTCGATTGAATCTCCTTTACCTTTCTTGACTTGATTCAGTCAAATTGAACTTGTAATTTTGGTATCAGGACTGTTTGATTGATTCCCTTGCCATATTTGGCACAAACCGTGTATTGTTGATTGTTTTCCTTAAATAAGTTCTGTGTATTTACCCCTTTTGTGCTACTTTGAAAGGTTTTAAATAAAACTTCTTTCCTTAACTGATTTTTACCCGTTGGAATCAGAATCCCTTAACCAAAGGGAGACTGATTTCAATAATATTTCCTTACCTTTCTTGCTTGCTTTCTACACTATAAAAGGGACCTTACCTTGCATCTTACCACAACATCTTACGACTCCATTCTTCACACAACCTTCACACCACTAGTCTTTAAAATACTTGCACACTTGCAATACTGTTCTGAATTCGATATTCTGCTTTGCTTGGGATATTTTGGAATTGCTTTGCTTGCAACTTAGTTTTTTCAAGACTATTGTTTTTTTTTACTCATTTCTTCTGAAATTGGTATGTTCTGAGTTAACATTCCTGCCTCACCTCTATGTGTTTACTTACAGTTTCTGCAATCCTGTTTACTTTATTGCGCATGATTCAATGATTTATGCTCATATGTTCTTTCCTTGCATCTATTTTTATTATACATCCCTACCCCACATTCCCCTCTATGTGTCTGAGTTAAGGTTCTTGGCCTGGCAGTACCCAAATTACTGCCCAGTTCAGAACCTGATCCTCAATGGATCCTAACTCCCATGTTTTTGTTGACAGGCTGGTCAGGGGTGTGCCAGCATTCCCAATTGCTGGGCATGACCACCAGCCTGCCATGGCTTTCCCTAATTCCCCCCCTCCCCCTGTGCACTTACACTTATTCTTAGACTCTAAGTTCTGCCCCCTCTTATGAGCCTTGCTTTGGGACTTGGAGCTCCCTCTGAACTTGGACATTCGAGGGCTGGCTATTCCACACTGCACCATAATCTTAATTCTATAATGTATTTGGGTGTAAGCACTGCCTGGAGTTCATAAAGCTCCTTGGAACTTTGACACACCCAAAGGATGAGAAAGGCTTTTGGAAATCTGATCCTGGAAGTTGGTTTATCTCATATTGTTGGACTTTGAGCCTGAATTAGGCTGTTTGGTTGTACCTGGAACTTCTGATGTAATTTTACTTTTCTTTCTTTTGATTCATTCGGGTCTGTAATAATTTGTAATAATTATTGGGGATGGTTAGTGGAAAGGGGTGGGGATGAATGTATGAAAAAAGGTAGAAAACATGCCTATAGGTTATTTATTTCCGCATTCTCATCTTAGAAAACATACCTATAGGTTATTTATTTATGCATTCTCATCTTAGAAAACATGCCTATAGGTTATTTATTCCTGCATTCTCATCTTAGAAAACATGCCTATAGGTTATTTACTTTTGCATTCTCATCTTAGATAATTTGCCTATAGGATTTTTAATTCCTGCATTCATATAGACAGCATGCCTATGGGTCATTTATTTTTGCATCTCTGCATATAGAAATCCTGTCTCTAAGTCCCTGCATTTCTGCATATAGAAATCATGATCATAGGTTTCTTTTCTGCACTTCTGCATATACCTGCCACTAGGCAAACAATCATAGGTCTAATAATAATCAACTTCATTCTAGATACCATGTCTATAGGACTTTTACATCTATGTAATCGTTTAAAACCAATAACGCTTAGATAACTTGCCTATAGGAATAATCAATCGAATCAGCCTCGTCTAATTTATCTATACGTTTAAAACCAGTCATAAGTTCGTTTAAAATCTGCAGATCTTTTGTTTATAACACTAGTGATCCCTTTCTTTAAAATCAGTACGCTCTGTTAGATACCATGCCTATAGGTCTCACTTAGGCAAACTATTAGGTAATTAATTAACTATGTCAGCTTTGATAACTACAACCAGACAAGGCTAATTCGGACTCATTTGAGAAATACGTGATAAAATCAGCCTGTCCTAACGTTTTTAAATTTAATTCAGAACATAACCAGTATTTGAACTCATGCTATATATTTGCCTTTAAGTGAGGAGGCCTGTTTGAGCCTTAACTGTTGTTTGCTTCCCCTTATTTGATTATGTGTTTTTGTTTGTCGCCTAGACTTTTATCCTTTTAAAAACTTCTGAAAAGCCCCAACTCCCTCCCCTTTAGGATTAGTAGTCTCAATGCCTTCGGGACTGATAGGATCTGGACGGGTAATAGCATGCAATAAGTAACGATACTATTCTGCGCTTTAATACCTTAATGGGTTGGGAAGGGTAGACAAGGATATGATGATCACGCGATAACACCACGCGTATAATTGCTTACCGGGTGTTGCGTGGATGATCCATGTTATTTATAAACCTAGGACCCCCTCCCTCCTTATGTACTTTCGTTATCGTTTTCTTTGAACCGTCAGCTCTTTAAACCTTATATTTCGCTTCAAATCATTTAAAACCTCTTTGAATTTCCAGCACTGTTTTCTTTTTAAACTTCCGCCCATTTCACTCCTTTTGGTCTGATTGTTTGCACTCGTTATTTGATCCTTATTTTTCTGCACTTATACATTCTTTAAAACAACTATGAAACCACCTATTTCCTGACTTCAGCATGTTTAACCTTTATACATTCCTACTTGTAATCGTTATGTGGAAGTTGTCTTGTATGTTTACTTGTTTTAAAGTCACAATTGTAACATGGCCGGGAACCACACTAGTGGATCTTGGGGGGTGCCTAACACCTTCCCCCT
>NW_017680976.1:9260-12194 GCF_001879085.1 Nicotiana attenuata
CGGGTTTGCTAATGCCGGAAAATCGTAAGGGTAGGGGTTTTCTTAAGATGATGGGTCTAAAGAAGAATCCCGACTTGACATGTTTGGAGAAGTCTTACATTCCCTTTGACCATTTGTATGAAAGGTACGACCATAGCAAATCATACCGTACCTATCCGGACGAATTCACCATCACCTCATTGGGGCACATCCACCGAAGGGTATTTGTGTTTATGTTCTGTTTCTTGGGGATGATAGTTTTTCCGACAAAGAAAGCAAGAATCCATACCGGACTGGCCATGGTCACCAAGACTTTGATGGAAGGAATTAACGGGCAGCCATTCAGCCTTGTGCCAATAATAGTTGCAGAAATATACCGAGCCCTAGAAAGATGTCAACAAGGGGCCAAACATTTCGAGGGATGTAATTTGCTACTCCAACTATGGCTCATGGAGCACCTCCAAAGGGGTGAGTACCGGTAGGAAATCCATCGTAGAGACTGGGATGATCGTATCGCTTTTCATCACCCAAAGCGGATGAATTATATGCCCAACATTTTTGCCCAACCAGAGAATGCTAGAGAGTGGGTCGAGCTCTTCGACAATCTTACTGAAGACCGGGTGCAATGGATGTTTGAGCGGTTCCCTACTGAAGAATTCATCATAAGGTCTAGGGATGCTCCATTTCTAATACTGGTCGGTTTAAGAGGGACCTACCCATATGTCCCTATCCGGGTTATGAGACAGGAAGGTAGGAAGCAGGTTATACCAAGGGTTGACAAGATGAGCCATTTTCGAGCCGACTTCCAAGATGACGACAGTCCGTACAAGTGTCAGGATCAGCATATGTGACATAGCAAGATTGTCTTGGAAAGAGACACCATCGAGCCAGATCGCTACCATGCTGGTTGTAATCCACACTATCTAGGCTGGCTGGAGGACAATCAGAACGATTTGGGTCAGCCCAGATTTGTTCGAGGTCACAGGATTATTGATGAAAAGGCTGAAGCACAGGTAAAGTACAACCAACTGTGCAAGAGGATGCGGGAATGTGAAAATGAGCTCCGTGAAATACAAGAAGCCAATCAAAAGCTAATTGGAGAGTGGAAAGATATGGCTGTCAGCTCCAACAAACGACTAATCTGTTTGGAGCGGGGTATGAAGGCGGGTTGCTGAAGGAAATGAAGGCGGACACCTGGCGAGAGCCTACTTGCTGCTGGGACTACGTGAGCTAAAGATGCCGAGTCTCGGGAAGGTCCTTCTAGGACCAAGTAGTTAGGAGTATTTTCTTTGCTTTAAATGTAATAAGGCCAATGGCCATTAGTGACATTTTATTTTCTGCTATTTTAGTGTCGTTTTGGGATTCGTCTTATTCTTATCAATAAAATGAGGCATTTAGCATTATAAGTTCTCCAAACCAACTTGTCGCTAGGCTTACCTCAGGCACAACGAGGCTACCAAATTAGGACACGATTTATATTCTTGCAATATGTGTTTAAATATTGCAACGTTTCTTCTCACGACCCCTACTAACTTGATACCTTTTGTTTTTACTTTTGCTTATTCCCCTCCCCAAAGGTTAGTTCGTGCACTCTGGCATCGTCATCATATTCCACAAGATCCAAGGGTCCTCCGCCTCCTCCTCCTCCGAGTCCTATCAAAAACAAGAACAAAGGAAAAATGGAAGATTTGAGCAACATTAGAAAGGAGAGCTCAGTTGAAAGGGTAGAGACTTCTTAGGGTATTCAGGTTTCCAAGGAAAGTGCCTCCCAGCTCGAACAGAAGTTATTGAAATTTCAGGAAGAATTGGACCAAGTTCGGAACTTGGCAAGCTTGTCATTTTCCCTCACTACCCCGGATATCAGCTTCCCCAACACTCAAAATCCCATACCTCCTCAAAACATCCCGAAGCCACAAAACCAACCCACTCCCCATCACTACTGCAACACATGCCACACTTCAAGCAATACCCCACTGCTCATTCCTGAACCACTAAACTCCACAAATGATCATCACCGCAACACCCCCATCTATGTGGAAACCATACCACACCCCATTCAGCCCGCCTCGAGCACACCTGAGTCTGATGACAAAGATTCTCTTATCAAGAATCTGGCCGCAGAACTCAAGAAGCTGACTAGCCGAGTTCAGGGTGTTGAAGGAAGCAAGGGGATCGAGGGACTAAATTACAAAGACCTTTGCATTCAACCAGATGTCGAACTGCCCGAGGGGTAAAAACCTCCCAAGTTCGAAATGTTCGATGGCACCGGGGATCCCAGAGTTCATTTGAGGACATACAGCGACAAGCTGGTCGGAGTAGGAAAGGATGAAAAGGTTCGCATGAAGCTCTTTATGAGAAGTCTGAAAGGGGATGCTCTATCTTGGTACATTAGCCAAGACCCGAAGAAGTGGTCGAACTGGGTAAGTATGGCGTCCGATTTCATGGACAGGTTCAGATTCATCACGGAGGATGCGCCAGATGTGTTCTACATCCAGAACTTGAAAAAGAAACCCACGGAGACATTCTGCGAGTATGCTACTCGTTGGAGATCAGAAGCTGCTAAGGTCAGGCCGGCTTTAGAAGAAGAACAAATGAACAGGTTTTTCGTCCGGGCTTAAGACCCACAGTACTACGAAAGGTTGATGCTGATTCAAGGCCAGAAATTTTCCGACATCATCAAGCTAGGGGAGAGGATCGAAGAAGGTATTAAAAGTGGTATGGTCACTAACTTTGAAGCATTATAGGCTACCAACAAGGCTCTACAGTCTGGTGGCACGTCCAAGAAAAAGGATGTGAGTGCCGTGATGGTTGCACAGAGAACAAAATCCCCAATCAAATACCAAACCTACCCAATACCCCCTCTTACATATCAACCTACCTCAAATTACCAAGCACCTTTTCCCTCTTACCAAGCTCCACCACCTACTTACCAATCATCTCTACCTCCCGCAAATC
>NW_017680977.1:0-12190 GCF_001879085.1 Nicotiana attenuata
TTTATATACTAACGAGTATATATTAACTCAACTAATTATCATGTAATTAAGTAATATTAGAACAAACATATATATTAACTAATATAATTAAGTTCCACTATTATACAAGAGACACATTTCATGCACTTATAATTGGTATGATAATAGGGGTAAAAGCGAGTTTTAAACAAATACTCATGCAACTTAGTTTTATTACCTGACCATGCCTATTTTCCCCATAGCTAAACTTTTTTAACTTCTAGTGGCCTTGTTCCTTGTAAGTACGTTTTTCTTTCATTAACTGCCGAAAGAAAATATGCATTTCTGTTATCTTAACTCTTGTTTTGACCTAACATAATTATTTAGGAGAACTTAAATTCTTGTTGCTCAAGATCTACTATTCATAAATACTAGGTTCATTCTTTCTTCCCTTGATCGTTTTCTTTTTTCCCTAACAGGAAGGATAAATTATTTCTGAAAAGTAGGAAACTTGGTAAGTGTGTCACAATCCGAAACCACCTTAAGATCGTGATAGCGCCTAAACGAATTTGCCAAGCAAGCTAACTCAAATTCCACAAAAAAGTTCAATTTTCTTAATTAATATTAAAATAGCATAAATAGAGACAGTAATAATCCAAAACAGTAAAAAAATTTGATAAAATCATAATACGGCCTAAACACGGCCAACATCGCACAATCCCAAGACTAGGTGGTACAAGTACATGAGCTACTACGATCAGAGAATGTGTCTAAATATATAACCAATTGTCTGAAATACAAATAGACAGGAATAAGACTAGAACGGGGACTCGAGAACTACAAAATAAATTCATGAAGTGCAGCTCACCCCGAGTCTCTGTGTGAACTCCAAGCTCAGTCCGAAACTCTACTAGGACCTACCAGAGGATCTGCACAAAAACATGTGCATAAGCGTAGTATGAGTACATCACAATCAGTACCCAGTAAGTAAAGACTACCCCGTGAAGTAGTGATGAGGTTCAAGTCATATGATACTCATTAGTTAAATAACTTGTTCGATAAATCAATTACTGGAGAAATAATATGGAGTGGAAAACAATATCAACAAATCATCAAATAAAAGAGAAGGCATATAAAATCGCATGACAAATGAAATTTCACAATTTATGAAAACACAACACAAAGTTTCAATGAAAACGAGTATAGGATTAACATATTGTGAGCACGTGATTTTTGCCCTATATGAATTACTCCCATAAATTCAAAACAAAATAATTTTTTCATTATTTGCAATTTTGTGAATCTTTGTGGCATTTTCTGTCGAGTGTTTGCATTTGTCTGTGCATGTTAATTAATAAAAAATACAAAAAATGTGTTGCATGTGCATTTAGGATTTAACTGTGCATTTTAGGAATTAACCAGCAATTAAAAAAGGAAAATCACAAAAAATAGTTTATTTTACATTTTTTTTAGTTTTAACCTTGATTTTGAGTAGTTTTTCTTTTAACTAATTGTGATAATTATCATGTAGGTTTAATTAGTATTTTTTTAGGTTAATTAGGTTCTGGAAATTAATTTAGACTTTTATTTCATTTTGGAAAAAAGAAGAAAAAGAATTTTTTGAAGAAATGAAAATAAAAGAGGAAAAAGCAGGCTAGGCTACTTTGTTAAATTGCACAGGCCCAAATCCTTGCACCCGGTCAAAACAAACCCATCCCAGCCCAATTCCACGCCCTGACCCGCCACCCAAATCGGCCCAATCCCCTTACCCGGTCTCCATTAACTCCAAACGACCCCGTTTCCCCCTCCATTCGATCCCAGCCGTCGAGGATCTTTGATCCAACGGCCCTGAAGCTGGGGTCACTTAAGATATAAGTGTCCAAACGCCCCCCTACCCCCATCTCTCATCTCTCTCACCTTAATAGAGACCCCCCCCTCCTCCCCTATCGCTGTCGTCCGCCACCGCCGGAAATCGCCCCACGGCAGTGGTCGGTGGCCAATCCCCACCAAATTAACACCACGAAATCCCCTCAACCCCCTCATTTCAAAGACCCAACCCATGTCTTTCAACTCCCCCTGTATCTCTTAAAATTTTAGAAACCCTAGCACCGCCCTAACTTTCTCCGGTGGCGGCGCCGACCTCAAACCTCACCAAAATAACACCCTAGAGCCCCCTTGCCTCCCTCATGATAAATCCTACACCAGTTTCCCTCGAACACCCCTGAGACCTCTCGAATCTGGTTTTGAAAGACGAACCCTAAAATCCAAAAATCCCAAATCGTCGAGTGTTTGAAATTGGAGGTTGAAATTGGCTTCAGTTGTGTGTTTTCGTTTGAGAACACACGATTGAGGCCCATTTCGGCCAAGAATAGAAGGTTCGAGTTGTGAATTCAAGGCTTGTTCGGACTGTTTCCTTAGGTATTTTACCTTCGTTTGCCTTCTTTCATTTTTCTTTTTCCTTTTGTTTTATCAGTCGTCACCTCCTCACCTCATCTGTTCCGGATTATTTGTTTTTCAGTTTTCAAATCTTCTCTGCTTTATCTTTTCTTTCCTTTGTTATTTTTTTCCTCGAATCACTTTTGTTTGCATGATGAAAAAGAAAGCATGATTAGTTGCATTTGATTTAATTTCCATGTTTTAGGTAGTTCCTTTCCTTGATTTCCTTTTCTTCATTTCTTTCCCTGCTTCTTGTATTTTTATGTGTGTTTTGTTAATGTTAGTCTAATTAAAACCAATTTCTAGTGGTTTATCTGCATAATTGTTAGTTGCTTAGGGCTCTGATTTAATTAGATTACAATGATGTATAGTTCAGTGAATTTTGGTCTTGTTTTGGCCACTTTTGAAAAATAATTTTGGGTTTCTTTATGTGGGAAATTATGGGGGTCAAGTTATATTCTGGGGCCCCTAAATAGTTCAATTGATTTGTAAATAGCAATAGGCCCAAATAGGGATTCAATTTGGGGCCTGTGACCCATTTAGCTTGACCAGTTGACCCGGGTGGTTTTAGGGTAAAAACAGGATCCTGAAAGGGTATTTTAGGTAGTTCATCTAGGAAATCTTTTGGTAACCACCTGAAGAAGCTTCTTGGAAGCTGGAAAAGGGCCTTGCTTGGCTAGCAAGCCAAAATTTAAGGGATCAAGTAGCAAAAATAAGAATTAGAAAGGGACTAGAATTGAAACAATTATTGCTTGCCTATAAAGGCATCTCAATCTTGCCTCTCAGGGCAGACCTAAGAGACCTAAGAGACCTAATAGACCTAAGAGACTTGAAGTGAGAAAAAATCAGAAAAAAGGAAATGGCTGGGAATTTTTTTCATTAACCATTGAATCTTCTTTTCCTTTCTTAGTCGATTTCTGAAGTTTTCTAGTCTGGACACATTTTTGGTTTATTCTGAGAGTTCATATAGAGTAATATTGAATTTGGGAGGAGTTTTCTGTTTCAAGCTGTTAAGGACCACTGTTTTATTGGATTTTCAAGTTGGTTTTTCAGTGTTTCAATCGTTGAATATGGGTTGTGTTGCTGGTATCAAGTTCTGATGCTGCTCTGCTGACCCTCGTTTGTTGTTTCTTTTTTACTTCCAGGTACATATCCCTGACCTTAAGCATGTAAGGATTGATTCATGAAGTGTTTCTTGTTGAGGAAAAAATGAGGATTATGTTCTCTTTTATCAAAAGTTCTCATTTTTAGTTTTTCTCCCAGTTTGTCTTGTCGATTTTTATCTCAGCATGTTTAGAACGAGGTCGTGCTTTGAATCATGAATTTTACATTGAAGCTGTAATGGGATTATCATGTAGCATTTACTGATTTTCACCTATTTAATTCTAAGGCTCTGTTGTTGTTAGAAGTATCTGTTAGATTTAAGACCTATGAATATGTCCTTAAGTTCAGATTACTTGAATGTTTTGTTAATCAAAAGTTGCTAGGGTTAGGATTGAGCATGTGTTTGAAAGCTGCAACCATTGAATTTTGTTTCTCCTGTTGGTTTGGTCTTATTTGATAGTGGTTAAAATGAAAGAAGTGTTCTGGCTTGATGTGATTAGTTATGGTTTGGAATGAGACCTTGAATAAGATCTGAATTTTATAGTCTATTCTATTTGAGTAATGGTTAGATGTTTGTGTTTATCCAACAGGCTTCGAAAGTAGCCCCTCAAGAGTTAAGGGTTTGAATATGAGAGATTTTGAATTTTTATGCATCTTGTGTTTCTATTAGATTAAGCTATTCCTGCTTATGTTGATGATTGCCATATGAATGGATCCTGTGAAGTTTTGTATCAAGACCCTGGGGTTTGGATTTGGTTCTCCTCAAGGATTCGATCCCTGGGCACAATAATTTGGTACCCGCTGTTGCCCTTCATTACGTTGGGATTGGGCTCAATTTAGGCCCAAAGCTTTGAAAGTAATTTGAAAATAAGAAAGGGAGTGGGCTGCGCGACATGCGTTTAGTTTGCTGCAAATTGGTGCCTTCACGTCAATGGCCATGGCTGGCCCTATTTCTAGCTGGGTTATTTGGTAAATCGGGCCTCGCTTTTATGCCCATTAATCGAACAGCCAAACCCTTTATTAGTGGAGGTGGTCCATTTTAAGTAGCGAAAATAGTTTATGGCTCTCGTATTAATTTCATAACCTAGATATTAAAAATGATTAATATTCGTAGAAAAGACTTTAGGGCCGTTTAAAACACCATTGTGATTGTGTATACGTTCGCGTAACATAATTACGATTTTAAAAACAAAACCAGAGTATGCGTTCGCGCAACTTTGGCCAAAATTTCTTAATAATAATAAAACGTTATTAATTGTGGACACGTTCGCGTGACACGATTTTGACGCGCCAAATAAATGGGTATACGTACGCGTAACCCGTTTCAAGATAATTTTTGATTAAAAGAAGTAAACGCACATAGGTTCTAAAACCAGTAATTAAATAATTTAGAAGACAAGTATGATCAAAGCGACCGTGCTAGAACTACGGAACGCGGGAATGCCTAACACCTTCTCTCGGGTTAACAGAATTCCTTACCCGGATTTCTGGTTCGCGGACTATAATACAGAGTCAACCCTTTCCTCGATTCGGGATTTAAGCCGGTGAATTGGGACACCATAAATCTCCCAAGTGGCGACTCTGAATCCTTTAATAATAAATCCCGTTTCGATTGTCCTTTAATGTGAAAAACTCCCTTATACCCTTTCGGGTGTAGGAAAAAGGAGGTGGGACAGCTCTGGCGACTCTGCTGGGAAAAAGAACCCAGAACTTCTGGTTCAGGGTTCAAGAATTCGAGCTTGTTTCATGATTTTTACTTGGCTTTATTTATCGTTGATATTATTCTGTGAACCTTTTTGTGCTAAATGCTATCTGTTTACCGCTTTAATATTGTTGAATTGTATATAATTGTCTTCTTACGCCACCCCTCTGAGTCTTCTGAAAATGGTGCATACGTTCGCGTAGTCCGCTTTTCTGTAGAAATTATACCAAATAGAGTGAGGTTGGGCAAGCGACAAGGCCGGGCAGACTTTAGTGCTCCCGGTACGTCGCCCCCTCCTCGGCCCCAGTTGTCCGCTCGGGTACCAAGTCTAGACCAAAATCCCAGGATTTAAACCTAGTATAACAAGACCTCATGCCGGATCCCTAGTAGGAACATTTGTTTGCATCATGTGCATTTGACTTAGGGGACTCAACACAGGGGTTGGGTCCGTCTAGGACAGGTGTACCCAAAATAACAAACCATCCTGATGCATTCTATGTGCTATGTGAATATTTATTTGTTTCAGCTTACATGCTGATCGGCTAGGGAAAATAAAGCAAAAATAAAAACCAAGAGTTATGTAGGGAAGAAATAAAGCCCGGTTCTAAAGAAAAACCCGGTATTTGAAAACATCCTGAAACTCTGCCAAAATTTTCAAAAAAAAAAAAGAAAAAAAAAGAGAGTTATTTCAAAAGTGTCAAACACTGTGTCCCTTCATATGTGTCAAAGCTGCCCAAACTACGCCAGTTTGATTCTCACAGGGTGTGGAATACGTAGGCAACCCCCATCGGGTCCAACTTCCTTTTTGAAAAATAGCCCAAAAAGAACAAAAATTTTATTTTTATTTAAGATAAGTAAGGTGATGCCATTCTTGTCAAAAATAGCCGAATGTCCCCAAAAGGGCGCCGGAAGGCTGTTTTTGCAAGCACCGCCGCTGGTCATTTTTCAAGGTTTTGGCCGGTGAGCGAACACAGCCTTAAAATCTTCTTCCTCGAAGTGCTAAAAGGCCGTATTGGCAAAGCCGGATATTTTTATGAAAATTTTGAAAAATAGTGATAACTTTTTGAGTCAACATGAGTCCTGATTTTTCTCCTGTTAGTTTCCTTTTCGAGTCTGTTGGTTTTATGGTAAAATTCGGTAGGATGAGTCATTGTAATCAAAATATTTTATTTTTATGAAATTTGAAAATCCCAAGATGTTTTATTAATTTTATCCCCAGAACTACGCTCGGTCTGATTCATGTGGGGTCATGATACGTAGGCAATCTCCATAGGATTCGACCATAACCAAAAGAAAGAAAAAAAAGTGATAAAAAAAAAGAGAAAAAGAAAAAGAGAGGAAAAATAGGAGAGAAAAGAAAAGAGAAGAGAGAAAATAAGAAATCATGAGAAGGAAGCAATGGCAAAATAAGAGAGAAAAATGAGAGAATAAAAACAAAGAGAAGGCAAAGGAAAGAATGAAAAGAAAAAGGAAGAAGGAAAAAAGAGAAAAGGGAAGTTGCAAATGGAAATAAGGAAAGTCGGGATGACGCAAGCAACCGATCAAATGCATAATAGAAACGGTTAACTGTTTAGGTGCATTCATTCCCCAAAATATGCGGTTGCCTATCTGTTAAACCCTGATCGCTAACAAGTTTGTTGTTGTCATTAAGTAACAGGAAGGTGGTTAGTTTGTGGCATTTGGGCGAGTCAGCCATACACGCTAGGTCAAACAGCAAGACATCCATGACTAGTAAGGGATCGAATATAGGTGTTGTCGAATCGGAATTTGAGTTGAAAGAAGAGGCCCAAAGGTTGAAACGCCAGATAACGGAGATGTACCGGGCTTGGATTAGTGGGCACCCTCTACCCTCATTCCCTACCAACTACATCGAAAATCTTGCTTCCGTCTCACTACCATCACAATCCCAGATTCCCAATGCCGCCGGTCTCTCCTCACAACATGCCCCAGGCTTTACCCCTTGCCACAATTACCCTGGCACCTTGCCCCAGCCTTTTCATGCTCCACCCGCCAATACAAGCGTGTCGTTAACTACTCCCGTTTTTGCAGCTCCTCCCCATGCCAACATCCCTCTATCTTCTAGTGAAACCTTGTTCAAGGTTCCTGATGCCCAATACTATGGTACAAAACCAACTTTCAAGACCTCGGATCCATACTGTTGCACTCCTCATTTCGGGCCTCCCATTGAAATTGAAAACCCCGCTAAGATTGTGGAGCAAGATGAAGTATCTAGAAAACGTGTGATTTTTGCAAAAGGGTCTTCGAATGGTGTCGGGGCAAGTCGGAAAAAGCCAAAGTTGGTGGTACTAGGGATGCCAAGCAAGCCTTTTGTAGTTGTGAAAAGTCTCCCATTACCCCTGTTGCTATCAAAACAGTGACTCAGTTGCCAGCGGTTGGGACAAAGGATGTCCCAGGGAACTACGAACGAGCAATAATGACGCACAAGGGAAAAGAAGTGGAGGAAAAATTTGTTGAGATCGGAGGACTGACTCATTTCGGAGGATGTCTTACCTCCAAAGAATTAAGGAAGGCCAAGCTCTTCAAGGGTAGCCAAATGCCCGTGAAGAAACCGGTGACCGAGGAGGAGGCCGAAGAGTTCTTGAGAAAGATGAAAGTGCAAGACTATTCCATTGTTGAACAATTAAGGGAAACTCCAGCTAATATTTCTCTGTTATCTTTGTTGGCACATTCGGATGAACACTGTGGGGCCATAATGAAGATTCTGAACGAGGCACATGTTCCTGATAAGATCATAGTGAATTAATTAGAAAAGATCGCTAGCAGGATCTTCGAAGCAAATAGGACCACTTTTGCAGACGATGAGCTCCCTATAGAGGGTACAGAACACAATCGAGCTCTTTGGATCACGGTGAAGTGCGAAAATTATTTTGTCACCAGGGTATTGGTTGATAATGGGTCCAGTGCGAATATTTTCCCTCTGTCCACTTTGCAAAAGTTGAAGATCGGCACCGAAAGAATCCACAAGAACAGTGTAGGTGTTCGAGGTTTTGAGGAGGAAGGAAAAGGTTCTGTTGGAGATATAATGCTTGAATTGGTGATAGGGCCAGTTAGTTTCAGTGTGAAATTTCAAGTGCTAGACGTGGCTGCCTCTTATAATTTGTTATTGGGTAGGCCTTGGATACATGCGGCTAAGGCAGTGCCGTCATCTCTACATCAAGTGGTGAAATTTGAGTGGGACAAACAAGAAATAGTTGTGCGTGGCGAGGAGAATTTATCCCTTTATGAAGACTCATCTGTTTCGTTTATTAAGGCTGGAGATGATAAAGGACTTTTGGTTTATCAAACTTTCGAAACAATGTCCGTTGAAAAGATTCCTGAAGGAAAATGCATTCCAAGGCCAAGGCTATCACCTTCGATCTGCATGGTAGCTAATGAGATGTTGAAGTATGGTTTTGTGCCGGGTAAAGGTTTGGGCGCATCTTTGCAAGGTATCGTGCAGCCAGTATCCCTACGTGAAAATCTGGGTACATTTGGTCTGGGATTCAAGCCTACAGGGGATGAGGTGAAGAAGGCTACAAAGTTGGAAAAGAAAGCATGGTCGCTCTCTAGGCCTATCCCACACCTCTTCAAGATTTTTGTCAAGTCAGGGGCAGTGAAGAGTCCGGTGTCAGCAGTTCCAAAGCCTGTCCCGCGTCTCTCTAGGTCATTTGTCAGGCCTGGTACTAGAAAGCGCCCAGTAGCAACGGTTCCCAGTTCATTGATTGATGTTGATGGAGATTTGGATAAGGGGTTCGAGAGGTTGTTCAATGATGTTAACATGGTGGAAGCTGGAGATGGTTCTAGCAAGGCGGATGTACAATTTGTCGGGCCAAGTGCAAAGATTAACAATCGGGAAGCTACTCCTCTCCCTACCCGGAAGGAGTTTTGGTAGTTTGCTTTGATTTTCTTTCAGTTTATCAGGATTATTCCAGGGTTGTAATTCAGATTCTATGTTCCGTCCGTTTGGATGTATAAACCTTGTTATCTTTTGATTTCAATGAAATGCAATTTCCTTTTTTCATCATTCCTGATAGTTTTATTTTTTTTCTTTTCTTCCTTACACAGTTCTTTTTATGCTGGTTTCAATGACATGACATGCATGAGGAATCTTCGGCCCAGTTTTAAAAGCCAAGCTAATTCTGAAAAGTTGAAATCCCATCCCTTCGGATTGTCGCTGAAGCCGAAATTGATGATGATGAGTGGGTCAGAACCCGCCTGAGCAATTGAGTTTGATCGATGAGAAAAGAATGGCAGCAGTGTGTCATGGCCAATTGTATCAACAGAGAATGGCAAGAGCATATAATAAGAAGGTGCGTCCACGGAAGTTTGAAGTGGGTCAGCAAGTGTTGAGACGTATCCTTCCACATCAGGCTGAGGCCAAAGGCAAATTCGCCCCAAACTGGACAGGGACGTTCATCGTAACTAGAGTGTTGTCAAATGGTGCTTTGTATTTATCAGACATAGAAGGCAAGTGTATAGAAATGGCCATCAATTCCGATGCGGTCAAGAGATACTATGTATGATTTTCTTTGGTTAAATTGTGTTTGTTTGTACTTGGCATGTTTTGAAGATTGGAATGACGAAGGCATTTTGTTCTGCTATCTAAACACTTTATCCTTTGTTTCCCCTTTGAGCCTTATTTATTTTCTTTCATACCCCTCTTTCGGAATCAGTAGCAGAGATCAGAAACACAAGCGTGAAAGATAAGTAAAGAAAAAAGAGAGAAAAGAAAAGAATGAAAAGAGAAAAGAAAAAAAAGAAGAAAAGGAAAGGAGAAAAAGAAAAAAAAAGAGAAAAAGAAAAAAAACCAACAAAACAACAAAAAAGAAAAGGAAAGAAAAAGAGAGAAAGAGAAGAAAGAGATAAGAGAAAATCACAACAACAAAGCAATTTCTATGACATGAACTACGTTCGACCTGATTCCTTTTAAGGATACGTAGGCAGCCTCATGGTTCGGTCCCATCAAAATAAGATCCAAAAGTCCCCAAGCAAGAAACTGGGGCAGAAGTTGTGGTTGTTGTAAGAAATCTAATTCCGAAAGTTGTAATTTTTGAACCCATGTTGAATTGTTTTGAGCCTTGATACCCTTTCTTTCTAACCCTATTCAAAAGCCTACGTTACGGTCCAAAGAAATACCTTCTGATCAGTCTTCGAGAGATGCCAAGTCGAGCAAGTAGAGGTGATCCGTTTCAGGGGCAACACTACGGTCCAAGCAGGAAAAATAATAATAATGAGAGAGTCTTATTGGTGAAAACCCTCACGGGCACTGTAAGGCGACGGGAGCTGAGAGAAATGAAAAATGAGAGAGTCTTATTGGTGAAAACCCTCACGGGCACCTTAAGGCGAAAGTGAGTTGAGAGATGAACAAATGAGAGAGGTCTGTGGGTGAAAACCTTTCAGGGCACAGCAAGGTTAAAGTTTGGGTGAAGAAATCAGGTTGTGGAATTCCGGGGCAACAAAGTATGGCAACTGAATTGGCTGGACGGGCTGGTCCGGTTAATCTAAAATGCATGTCATGATCAATGGTACCAGCTGTTCCACTCAAATAAGTCTCTTTTCCTTTTTTTTCCTTTTAGCAAGTCGTCCTGTTTTGGATTTTCTTTATCCTTAACTCTCAAGGTCATTGCATTTCATTTCTTTTGGGGTTTTGTTTCTCTAAGATGTTCCAACGTCCGTTTTGTTCAAAGCAAATAAGAAAGGATTTGAAAGCTCACTACCAATTTCCAAAATTTCAAAGCACAGTGTGGCCAGAACATACCAAAGATAGCATGATGTAAAATGGGATATAAGGAGTCACCGAAAGTTTCATCGGTGGAATGACTTGGTAATTTCATGGGAGATGCAAAGGTTCAGAGAAAGGGGTCAGAGAGGTAAAACAACGGTTTGGGTATAGAACACTCGGGTCATCCAAGGTCATGGGGTTTGAAAGTCAGTTAGAAAGTCAAGCGGTTCAGGTCAGTCCGGGGAAGCAGGTCAAAACAAAACACGAAGTGGAGAGACCTTCAGCAAGAATGCCATCAACTAACCACCACATTTTAAACTGACAAGATTTTTCTTTGATTGAAACAGGGGCAGAAAGTTTCGGTGTTTCGGAGAAATCCTCCGCAAGGAAAGGCAAGCACCAAACAGGTTTGACCGTAAAACTCCCAGGACCAGCCTGGATAATAGGATTTAATTTGAAGTTTTCAGGACTCTCCTGGAAAATGGGACCTAGTTTAAATTTCGAAACATTCATGAGTAGCATAATTTAGCATAAATATACCCCAAAGGAATATAAGTCGGTTTCAAAGTTTGCATGTTTAAGATAGGATTCAATTAGGAGTTTTCAGGACCCCCCCCCCCCCCGGAATAATGGGACCTAGCTTTAAGATTGCTTTTAGATAACAAGATGTAGTGAAAATAATACCTTTACAAGATATAACTTATATTTAAAATTGTTGTTTAATTAGGAATTGTCAGGACCCTCCTGGATAGTAGGATGTAGTTTTAAGACCCTCTTAGATAACATGACTTAGCGGAAGTAATACCTTGGATTTATAATTGTCGTTTAATTAAGAGTAGTTAGGACCCCCCTGGATAATAGGACCTAGCTTCCAAATTCTTAGTAATAGTTGGTAGAATAATTCAGTTTAACACTCACCTATGTGCCCAGCTACCAAACTGGGGCAGAATTTGACTATTTTTGTTGAAATCAGGTACCCACTTGGAGAACAGGGAGAAGTAATTCAAGTTCAGCAATCAGGAGCCCACCTGGAGAACAAGGGAATATAGTTCAAGTTTCGGCAATCAGGCGCCCACCTAGAGAGCAAGGGAGTACAATTCAAGTGCAGCAGTCAGGAGCCCACCTGGAGAACAAGGGAATACAGTTCAAGTTTCGGCAATCAGGCGCCCACCTGGAGAGCAAGGGAATACAATTCAAGTTTCAGCAATCAGGCGCCCACCTGGAGAGCAAGGGAGTACAGTTCAAGTTTCAGCTTTCAAGTTCTTATT
>NW_017680978.1:0-2014 GCF_001879085.1 Nicotiana attenuata
TGTCTTAGCCTGTGGAACAAACTAGTATAGGACTCTCCCAATGGAGTGAAGGTTTTCTTCCTCTGAAACCTCTCGTTCTTAAATGCTTGATTGGGCCAGAAATCTTGTCTAGGAGGGTTTCGGTAGGCTCGTGGGGGCGGGTAGGTGTTTTGTGGGGCTGGCGCATGCCATTGTGCGTGGGCGGGGGGTTGGTTGTATGTTTGGGCGTGGTGGACAGAAAAATGGGGGTCTGGTGGTGGGTATTAATGTTGGTGTGGATTATACAGGGTATGGGGGTAGGTTTGGTGGTGGGGTTGAGGCCGATTATAGTGGTGAGGTGAGCCCCTGGGTACGAACCAAGCTCCTGAATCAATCATTGCCACGTCCTCTTTCTTCTTCTTTCCAATTACTCCCCCAGTTACACTCTGAATGGCCTGGGTGGTTGCCTTAATAGCCGAGTAGCTCATGATTTTGTTTGACTTAAGTCCTTCTTCTACCATACCGCCCATCTTCACCACTTCATTGAAGGACTTGCCTATAGCTGATACCAGATGACCGTAATAAGTAGGTTCTAACTTGCCTATAGCTGATACCAGATGACCGTAATAAGTAGGTTCTAAGGCCTGCAGAAAATAATCCACCATTTCACTCTCTTTCATTGGAGGGTCAACCCTTGCTGCCTGTTTTCTCCACCAAAAACCATACTCCCTGAAGCTTTCATTGTGCTTTTTCTCAATCTTTGTCAAAGACAGACGATCCGGAATAATCTCGAGATTGTACTGGAAGTGACAAGCGAATGCTTGGGCTAGATCATCCCATGTATACCATCTTCCGTGATCCTGCCGAGTGTACCACTCTAGCACCGAACCACTCAGACTCTGACTGAAATACGCCATTAGCAACTCGTCTTTCCCGCCAGCTCCCCTCATTTTGCTACAAAAACCTCTCAAGTGCGCCACCGGGTCTCCGTGCCCATCATACAAATCAAACTTGGGCATCTTAAACCCTACCGGCAATTGAACATCTGGAAATAAACATAGATCTTTGTAAGCCACGCTTACCTGACCTCCCAACCCCTGCATGTTTCTGAATGACTGTTCCAGGCTTTTAACTTTCCTGAACATCTCCTCATGTTCGGGATTCTTAGATGGTTTCTCAGTTTCCACAGGGAGATCAAAACGAGGAATGAAGGCATAGGGTTTTGGAGCCTTGAAAGTGGGCTCCGGGGGGTAATATTGGTTATCGTGGGCTTGGAATAAGGGCTTGATGGAGGATCTGTGGAGTGTAGCGGGTGGGGGTGCCATGAATATAGGAGTGGCTGATGGAGGAGGGTATGGAATTGGTTTGGGTGGTGGAGCTGGTGGTGTTTGGGTGGTGGTGCTCTGGTAGTGGTGGTAAATGGGAAAGTCCAGGGACGAATCGGTAGCAGGAGGTTCCTGAGACTGAGCCAATGGCGGGACGAAGGCAGGGTTGGCGGGGTAAGGTGGTGGTGGGTGCCCTTTTACCCATGCTTGATACATCTCGGCCATCTATTGTTTCAGCTTATACATCTCTTCCTTCAAATTAGCATCCGACTCTTCCACCTCTCTCGAAGGATCGATAACACTCGCATCAAGTTCCTGGTTGGCCATGATCGACTTGTTTTTGGAGTTGCCAGAATGCCACACAAACTAACCACCTGCCTGTTACTTGATGACAACAATAAGCTTGTTAGCGATCAGGGTTTAACAGATAGGCAACCGCATATTTGGGGAATGTAATGCACCTAAGCAGTTAACCATTTCTATCATGCATTTGATCCGTTGCTTGCGTCATCCCGGCTTTTCCCTAATTTCCATTTGCAACTTCTCTTTTTCTCCTTTTCAATCCTGCCTTTCTTTGCTTGATTTCTCGCTGTTCTTTATTCTCTCATTTCTCTCTCTTGTTTTTCCATTGTTTCCCTCCCACAGTTTCTTGTTTCCTCTTTTTTTTCTTTTCTCTTTTTTTTCCTCTTTTTTTTTTCTCTTCTCTCTTTTTCTCTTTTTCTTTTAGTTAT
>NW_017680978.1:6386-7070 GCF_001879085.1 Nicotiana attenuata
AAAATAATTTAATTACTTAATTGATCCTGAAAATGCTAAATTAAATCCTAAAGGCAAATGCACATATTTTTTGATTTTTTCATTAGTTAAACATGCACAGCAAAATGCAAACAATTGAACAGAAAAATGACCACTAAAAAAATCTACAAAAGTTGCAAATAATGAAAAATTATTTTGTTTTGAATTTATGGGAGTGATTCATATAGGGCAAAAATCACGTGCTCACAGCAGAGTCGCCAAAGCTGGCACACCTCCTTTTTCACTACACCATGTAAAATAAAAGAAGCTAGACTAAACTATGATCTATGAATTACAAAAGCCCTATCTATATCTTCAAACTTGATCTTGTGATCCTTGTTGCCTCGTTGACTTGTATTCTCCCGGTGAAATTCCTTTGTTACCGACTTGACTTGTAATCTGAGATGTTTTCCCTTTCTCTAGGGGGACGCCTGATTGCTGAACTCGAATTGTACTTTGAGATGCTTTCCCTTTCTCCAGGTGGACGCCTGACTGCTGAACTGTATTTTGAGATGTTGCCCCTTTCTTCAGGTGGACACTTGACTGCTAAACTTGAAATGTATTCCCATACTCTCCAGGCGGGCTCCTGACTACTGAACTTGAAATGTATTCCCATGCTCTCCAGGCGGGCTCCTGACTGCTGAACTTGAAAAGTATTCCCATGCT
>NW_017680978.1:11586-12189 GCF_001879085.1 Nicotiana attenuata
GGGGGGGGGGGTGTAGGATAATTCGGACCGATATATACTAAGTGACCCCTACTTGGGAGCCATTGGATCTCAATACCTCGACGACCCAGATCGTCCTAGCCTAAACGAGGTTCGTTTTGTTAGTAGGGGGAGAGTGGGAGCCGGCTTATGGGCTGGTTATGGGCCAGTTTTGGGGGTTTGGACAGGTGCAAGGGTTTGGGCCTTGGCAGTTTAGCCCAAAACAGCCCAACTCTCTTCATTTCTCAATTCTTTTTCCAAATTACTCTTTCTTCTTCTCTTTTTCTTTTCTTTTCCTTTCTCAAAATTAAATTAAAACCTATATTAATTCCTAGAACCAAATTACCTTTAAAAAACTAATTAAACCTAAATGATAATTATCACCACAAATTAAAAGAAAAACTACTCAAAAATATAAATTAAAATTAAAAGTGCAAATTGAACTATTTTTGTGATTTTCCCTTTTTATAAAATAATTTAATTACTTAATTGATCCTGAAATGCTAAATTAAATCCTAAAGGCAAATGCACATATTTTTTGTATTTTTCATTAGTTAAACATGCACAGCAAATGCAAACAATTGACAGAAAATGCCACAAAAAATC
>NW_017680979.1:0-1109 GCF_001879085.1 Nicotiana attenuata
GTTTATGGGATTAGGGAATAGCTGGTGATATTAACACAGTATGGATTTCAGAAACCATCATAGAATCAGACATCTAAAGTGACAAATCAATTTGCAAAGTAAGTGCATATCATAACTGGACAACAAGTAGACAAGTATCCGAAGCAAGATAGAGTCGTATTGAAAAAGGCTACCAGGGGAGTAGAACTAGCATGCTAGATGAAGCCATTACATGAACATGTCAATTACACATTGAACATCAGCACCATAGATAAAAACAAGTCAGAGACATGATAAGCTGAAGCAGCAAATGAAACATATTGGCTTTGGAACTTGAATTGAAATCAGGACATACCAGTAGAGAGACAATAAACACAAAGTGAAGAATAGGAGAGCACAATAGTTAGCCTTGGCTTGTTGCCGGCTAACTTAGAACAATAGCAAGTAATCGCAGAAAGAGAGTAGAAAGTTTGAGTGTGAGAGAGAGTTTTAAACCAATGTGTTCGTGTGCTGTGTGTGTTAATGAGAGAGCATATATATAGTTTGAAACTAGGTTGAATAATAAGGTAAGAATCAAAGTCAAGTAGTAATTATGGAACTTGGTATCAATTAGTATAAATTTAGTAGAAGTACTCCCTTAATTAAGGGAGTTAACTTCAAACGGTAAAGACAAATAAGGAAGGAGATCATATGAGACTGGAATACAACACATAAGGAAATAAGCATAGTACAGAGCATGTAATAGAGGTTAGGTTCGACAAATTCTAATTAAGGAAAATGTCTAAGAATCAATTTGACAGCATAATAAACCACAAAATAAGGCAAAAAATATTTCAGAGGTTGAAAATCAGTAAGGAAATCATCACAAGAGATGAGTGAAAGGTATCAATTACAGGAAATTAGGGATTCAAATAGGAGTAGTAAGGATTAAGGGAATTAACACAAATTGCTGTAAAATAAACGAAATAATCACAGCATAGGCAAGAAGGAATAAAATCAGAAAACATAGTAAAGTAAACATCACATAAAGTCAGGAATTCAACTAGAAAGAATAGTACTAATTAGAGGAATTAACACAAATTTATGTTAATAAACAGAATAAACATAGTATAGGTGGAAGAAGCAAAATC
>NW_017680979.1:4610-12186 GCF_001879085.1 Nicotiana attenuata
TCGTGAACCTCCTTCTCAATTCCTGTACGTGATGCAGATACGGGAGTATCTTGGAGTTCTTGGTTGCCCATTCTCCTCGTACCTGATGTATAAGTAAGTCTGAATCTCCAATCACTAGCAGCTCTTGAACGTTCATGTCAATGGCCATTTTGAGTCCTAAGATGCAGGCTTCATACTCGGCCATATTGTTGGTGCAGGGGAACCTGAGTTTGGCAGACACCGGATAATGCTGACCGGTTTCTAATATTTGGACTGCTCCTATGCCAACTCCTTTGAAGTTTGCTGCTCCATCGAAGAACATTCTCCAACCTTCATAGGATTCCGCAATGTCTTCTCCTATGAATGATACCTATTCATCAGGAAAATACGTTTTCAGGGTTTCGTATTCTCCATCCACGGGGTTTTCAGCAAGGTGGTCTGCCAGTGCCTGTCCCTTGACCGCTTTCTGAGTTTCGTAAACAATTTCGAACTCACTCAACAGGATTTGCCACTTGGCTAGCTTGCCAGTGGGCATGGGCTTTTGAAAGATGTACTTCAAGGGATCCATTCTCGATATGAGATATGTAGTATAGGCACAAAAGTAATGTCTCAGCTTCTGAGCAACCCAAGTTAAAGCACAACAGGTGCGTTCCAATGCAGAACCGGACCTCGTACGGGGTGAACTTCTTGCTGAGATAATAAATGGCTTGCTCCTTCCTCCTTGTTTCATCGTGCTGCCCCAGGACGCAGCCGAAAGCTCCATCTAACATTGCAAGGTAGAGTAATAAGGGTCTACCTGGCTCGGGCGGGACTAAGACTGGTGGTGTTGACAGGTACTCCTTGATTTTATCGAAGGCCTTTTGGCATTCATCGGTCCATTTGGTGGCGGCGTCCTTCTTTAACATCATAAAGATTGGCTCACAGATAACTGTAGACTGTGCTATGAATCGGCTGATGTAGTTAAGCCTTCCCAAGAAACTCATCACATCCTTCTTGTTCCTTGGCGGTGGTAGTTCTTGAATGGCTTTGACTTTCGATGGATCTAGTTCTATCCTCGGGGCTCACAATAAACCCTAGCAATTTCCCAGTAGGAACCCCGAATACACACTTTGCGGGGTTTAGTTTCAGGTTGTACCTCCGCAGTCTATTGAAGAACTTCCTCAGATCTTCTATGTGGCTAGTGGCCTTCTTGGATTTGATAATAACATCATCCACATATACCTCTATCTCCTTGTGTATCATATCATGGAAGATGGTAGTCATGGCCCTCATGTAGGTGGCCCCTGCATTCTTCAGGCCGAATGGCATCATCTTGTAGCAGTACACTCCCCACGGCGTAATGAAAGTCATTTTCTCAGCATCTTCCTCATCCATCCAGATCTGATGATAACCAGCAAAGCAATCTACGAATGACTGCAACTCATGCTTGGCGCAATTGTCAATCGGGATGTGTATATTTGGCAAAGGGAAGTTGTCTTTCGGACTGGCCCGGTTGAGATCCCGATAGTTGACACAGACTTTGACCTTCCCATCCTTCTGCGGCACTGGCACAATGTTGTCTAACCATGTCGGGTATTCTACTACCCTGAGAACCTTAGCGTTGATCTGCTTGGTGACTTCTTCCTTGATTTTCAAACTCATATCAGGCTTGAACTTTCTAAGTTTTTGCTTTATCGGTGGACACATTGGATTGGTTGGCAGTTTGTGAGCCACAATAGATGTACTCAGACCCGTCATGTCATCAAACGACCAGGCGAATATGTCCTCATACTCCTTTAGAAATTTTGTGTATTCTTTCTTCTCCGATGGCGATAGGTGAATGCTGATTCGAGTTTCCTTGACGTTTTCTGCATCTCCCAGGTTGACAATTTCGGTCTCGTCCAGGTTGGACTCAGGTCTGTTCTCAAAATTCTCAACTTCTTTGACAATCTCGTCAGGTATGTCATCTTCCTCTGAATCAATGTCCGTTTGTTGCGTTGTCTCATTGCATGTCACAGTCATTGGTTCATCAAGACAAGTAATAGTAATGCTGTATTGGTAAAGCAAGGAGAGAAAACGATAGCAATAAATATTAATTCATAAGAAAAATCAAAAATGCTTTTGATAAATTGAATAATTGTTTTGAACATCGAAGATCTTATTGCAAGAATTGAAAAATGCGAAAAGAAAATCATTTAGTAAATAAAACAGTGAATAATGCTTGTTTTAGCCTTGCTACCCCGATGCTCGTCGGGCTATTGTTGTCCTGATGGTCCAATTCTTGAGATGTGCCCTTCTTGTCACAGCCTGTATGGAAGGGCCTTCCCCTCTCCTCCTCGAGAATAACGCAACAGTCCACATCACTGTCCTCTAGAAACAAGTTCTTCACTGCTGCAAGTGCTTCTTCCTCGTCTGACCCATAAATAACATCGGCATGTTGGAAGGTCTACTCCAGATGCGGTATTGGCTGCTCTAGTGGGTAGTAAGGACCGCGCCATGGTGGCGACCAACTATTGAATTCTTCCCAGGTGTATTCATATCCCAAACCAAAGGTAGTGCCATGTTTCTTGAGTTTTATGGGTTTAGAGATTCCTTGGAGGTTCTTGCCGAGCCCTTTGCCAGGTTCGTACCCACTCCAACTCAGTATACTCTCGATTTTTCTATCCCAACATTTGTCTTTGTCGATATATTGACCCGCTCAATGTGGTGGTAAGTTTCTCCACCCAGCTTCCTTTTTCCCTCGATTGCCGGAATGGTCTGGCGACTGTATATAGGGTTGCTACCGTCGCCGTGAATGATCACTTCCTGGTGATTCCATTCGAACTTTATTGCCTGATGCAGCATTGATGCTACGGCCCCAGCAACATGAATCCTTGGCCGTTCCAACAACAAGTTGTAAGACGCTGGTAAATCTATTACCTGGAAATCGACCTCAAACCAGGTTGGTCCCATCTGTAGGCATACACTAATCTCACCAATGGTGGACCTCTGAGAACCATCGAAGGCTTTCACATTGATTGCTCCATCCTTTATCTCATGCAGCCCTTTGCCCAACTTCTTGAGTGTTACCAGCGGACAAATATTATGACTGGAACCTCCATCGATCAGGATCCTGGTGATGAAATAATCTTTGCATAGCACGGTGATATGCAGTGCTTTGTTGTGCCCCAGCCCTTCAGGTGGCAGCTCGTCCTCATAAAAGGTGATCTTATGGCTTTCTAGCACTTGTCCTACCATATTAGCCACTTCCCCACTAGTGATATTACTTGGTACGTATGCTTCATTTAGCACATTTAAGAAAGCATTCTTGTGCGTCTCAGAATTTTGCAGCAAAGAGAGAATGGATATTTGTGATGGCGTCTTGTTTAACTGGTCGATGACCGAATATTCCTTGGCCTGTATCTTCCTCCGAAGGTCGTCCGGACCTGTCTCAATGAGGGGCGGCCGATTGGAGGCCTGCTTGCTTGATTCAACTAGATGTTCAGGGGTATAGACTCTACTAGTTCTTGTCATACCCTGTGCTGCGATAGTTTCTTCAATCCTGACCTTGCCCTTCCTTCTCTCCTTGCCTGTATAGTCCCAGGGTACAACATTTGTTTAGAAGGGTGGCATGGTTGATATCGCCACTAGGATCGGCGTTGATATCCTCACTTCGAATAGAACATGTGCCTTGGGTGGCAAGACTGCAACCTCAAATGGTGCGGGTGCATTTGCCGGAGACGCGAATTCAACCTCAATTGGTGCCGGTGCCTTTGCGGATGGCGCTGCTTCAAACTCAAGAGGTATAGATATATTCACCTCAGCGTCCTCAGACGGCTGGATCTGGACTATGATTGGATTGAGAGTAATTGTTGGTTTCTTCGGGTCATCACCTTCTGCGATCAACCCGATTGATCCTTCGGGATCCCAGTCGTCTTCTACTTCAATCATGTGGATACATCCACCCTTATGGTCTGGCAGAGGGTTGTTGCGGATGTTTGGAGCGTGTTCCTTTGCCAAAATGATCTTGTTATCAATCAAAGACTGTATCTTGTCTTTCAAGGAGCGGCATTCATCGATGGTGTGCCCTTTCATGCCGGAGTGGTATGCACAGGACTTGTTTGGGTTAACCCACTGAGAAGGATTCTCAGAGGTTGCAGCAGGGATGGGGGTGACATAACCAGCAGCTTTGAGCCTCTCATACAACTGGTCGATGGGTTCAGCGATGGCTGTATATTGTTTTGGAGGTCTGTGATCAAAATTAGGTCGGGGTCTAGGGAAATTTTGGCGTGCGGGGGGTGATTGATAATGGGATGGTTGAGCATTATAAGTTTGGTAGACATGAGTGGGTATCTGGGTGAAGTAGGTTGATATGTAGGAGGTGGAGATGACTAATAAGTTGGTGGCGGAGCTTGGTATGAGGGTGTTTGGTAATTTGGGGTTGGCTGGTATGCGAGTGGAGGTGTTGGGTAAGCTTGGTATTTAAGGGGAGACTTGGTCCTTTGTGCAACCATCACGGCCCCTACGTCCCTTTTCTTGGACACACCACCGGACTATAAAACCTTATTCGTAGCTTGCAAGGTTTCAAAATTTGTAACCATACCATTTTTAATACCTTCTTCAATTCTTTCACCTAATTTGATAATGTCGGAGAACTTGAGGTTCTCAATCATCATCAGCCGTTCATAGTACTGCGGGTCCTGAGCCCGGACAAAGAACTTGTTCATTTTCTCCTCTTCTAAGGCGGGTCTGAACTTAGCAGCTTTGGATCTCCAGCGAGTAGCATACTAGCGAAACGTCTCCGTGGGCTTCTTCTTCAAATTCTGGATAGAACACGTCTGGTGCGTTCTCTGTATTAAACCTGAATCTGTCCATAAAGTCAGATGCCATGCCCACCCAGCTTGACCACTTCTTGGGATCTTGGCTGATGTACCAAGATAATGCATCTCCTTTCAAACTCCTCATGAACAGCTTCATGCGGATCCTTTCATCCTTCCATACTCCAACCAGCTTGTCGCAATATGTCCTCATATGGACCCTTGGATCACCCGTACCATCAAACATTTTGAACTTAGGAGGTTTGTACCCCTCAGGCAGTTCGACATCAGGCTGTATGCAAAGGTCCTCATAGTTCAGCCCCTCGATTCCTTTGCTTCGCTCAACGCCCTGAATCCGGCAAGTCAGTTTCTTAAGTTCCTCGGCCAAGTTCCTGACAAGCAGATCCTTTTCATCATACTCAGGTGTGCATGAGATAGGTTGGGTGGAGTGTGGCATGGTCTCCACGGAGATAGAATTATTTTGGTGGCCTGGTGTATGGGTGTGAAAATGGTCGTTTGTGGAGTTTTGAGGTTCTGGGATGAGTAGTGGAGTGTTGTTTGGGGTATGGCAGGTGTTACATTGGTTCTTTGGTGGAGCAGCCTCATGATGAGGTGCGGGATGATTCTGCTGTTTTGGGATATTTTGAGGAGGTGTAGGGTTTTAAGCGTTGGGGAAGTTTATATCTGGGGTGTTGAGGGAAAATGATAGGTTTGACAGATTTCGAACCTGATCGAGCTCTTCCTAGAATTTCAACAGTTTCTGTTCAAGCTGTGACACATTCTCGTTAGGAACCCGAATACCCTAGCCATCAGTGGCCTCTACCCGTTCAGCTGTGTTCTCCTTCCTGATGTTGTTTAAATCTTCCATTTTATTCTTGCCTTTGTTCTTGCCTTTAGAGGGACTAAGAGGAGGAGTGGGTGGAGGGCCCCTGGATCTTGTGAAATAAGATAATGATGCCAGAGTGCACGAACTAACCTTTGGGGAGGGGAATAATAAAAACAAAATAAAACAAAAGGTAATCAAGTCAGTGAGGATTATAAAAAGTATTGCAATATTTAAACACATAGTGTGGGAATGTAAAGCGTGTCCTAATTTGGGAACCTCTTTGTGCCCGAGGTAGGCCTAGTGACAAATAGACTTGGAGAATTTTTAATGCTAAATGCCTCATTTTATTGATAAAAATAGGCGAATCCCAAAACGACACTAAATAAGCAAGAATAAAAGTCACTAATGGCCATTGGCCTTATTACATTCATAAAGCGAAAAGTAAATTCCTATCTATTTGGTCCCAGAAGGACCTTCCCCAGATTAGACATCCTTGGCTCCGTCGAACAGCTTCCCCAATTCGCGAAGTCCCGGCAACAGGTATGCTCTGGCTAGATGTCCACCTTCGGTCCCTTCAGCCTTTTGACAGTCTTCAACCCTTTTGAGAAATTTTCCCTCTAGTTCTACTATGCCTCCCTCCAAGTATCCTAGCCTTTTGTTGGCACTGATAGCCATGTCTTTCCATTCCTCAATCAGCTTCTTGTTGGACTCTTGTATCTCGCGGTGTTCGCTCTCGCATTCACGGATCCTTTTTGCAGCTGGTTGTACTTGACTTGCGCCTCGACCTTTTCATCTATAATTCTGTGACCTTGAACGAACCCTGGCTGGACCAGACCATCCCAATTGTCTTCTAACACCCCAGAATAGAAAGGGGTACAACCGGCATGATATCTGTCTGGCTCGATGGTGTCTTTCTCCATTACGATCTTGCAGTGCCACATGTGCTGGGCTTGGTACTTGTGGGGACTATCATCATTTTGGAAGTCAGCTCGAAGATGGCTCATTTTGTCGACCCTGGGTATGACTTGCTTCCTACCTGCTTGCCTCATAACTCGAAGAGGGACGTAAGGGTATGTTCCTCTTAGACCAATCAGTATCACGAAAGGTGCATCTCTGGATCGGGCGACGAACTCCTCTATCGGAAACCACTCGAACATCCATTGAACCTGCCCTTCAGTCAGATTATCAAAGAGCTCAACCCATTCTTTGGCATTCTCAGGCTGAGCGAACATGTCGGGGACGTAATTCATTCGCTTTGGATGGTGGAAAGCGATTTGATCATCCCAGGCCCTTCGCTGAATTTCTTGTCGGTATTCGCCCTTTTGGAGATGTTCCATGAGCCAAAGCTGAAGTAGCAGATTGCAGCCTTCGAAGTGTCTCGCTCCTTGTTGGCACTTCTCAGGCATTAGCAAACCCGAGGTTTCCCACGCTAGACCGGCCAGTCCTCCTATCTCGTCTGGCAAAGGTGTCATTTTGATGTCCCCAAAGCGGAACACGGCCCTTTCACAATCCCAAAATAAGGTAGCAGCTTCTATTATCATGTTGTTAGGACGGATCTCCAGGAGGGATGGTAGATTACCCAGATATTTTCTGACGAGGGTTTTGTCACTAGAATGTAAATCTTCCCACCAACTTAACAATCTTGGGTGGATATTGGTGACCATGCCGAACCTGGGGACTTCGTGCCTCATATTTCTACAAGGCAAACAAGGTTAGGCCCTTATCCCCACCAGACTCGACTATTTAACATCAACAATAGCATGAAGCATTTAGTTCTCCAAATAAATGCACAGAACGTGATGATGTCCATTTGGGTTTAGGGAAACCCAGTGGACTTTTTGGACAAGGCTATCTTAAAGGATCATTACGTCGACAACATAACTGACCCGGCTAGGTTTGACCATGATGCATGCGCAATTTAAACAGAGTAAGGTTTCTATGGGGTTTTAGACTTGTACCCTTGAGCGGACAACTCAAGGGGGAAGGACGACGGAAC
>NW_017680980.1:0-6044 GCF_001879085.1 Nicotiana attenuata
AGTGTCATTGTTACCACTGTTCAATATTAAATCACTCTAGATGGGTACCCGCGCTCACTGTGGGTGTGCAGACTCCAGAGGGGCTCCTACAGCCCAAGCGCTATCAACAAGGCCTGAAAGCCTGAACAGTATCAATACGAGGCCTGAAAGCCTCCTCACCTCACTCATCATGCCCTCACACAAGGCCCTCGGCCTTAATCAGTCCAGAAATAGTCAACAGCCCCTCGGGCAACAGTAAAGCAATAATACTTAGCTCAAACAATAGTTCAAATATCAGTTTAAAACTCCAAGTTGAGTAAATATGGTTGAGTTCAAGAAACAGTGTAAATCACATGGACTGAGTTCAAATAATATTTCTAACAGTGAGGAAAAACAGTGATGACAGTTCATAAAGAGTTCAAACAGTCGGCAATAAGCCCCAGATATAGCAATAAGCCCAAATCATGGTGAAAACAACAAGTCATTGCTAATACGCGGTAAAATATCATCCGGACTGGACCAAGTCATAGTCCCCAATAGTAAATGACCCCGCGCTCGTCATGGAACGCATGTCTCAACTCAACATGGCACCAAGTTGTGCAAATTCGGGGTTTCAAACCCTCAGAACATCATTTAAAGTCATTACTCACCTCTAGCCGGCCGATAACCTAGCTCGCCAAGCCTTTCCCTCTCGAATCGACCTCCTCGCGCGTAGGATCTGACCAAAACCACAAAGGATACGTCACAATAGGCTAACAAATCGTAACCCAATCGAAAAGACTCGAAAAACGACCAAAATCACGAAGTTGGCAAAACCCGAGCCCCGGGCCCACTTCTCGAAAAATTAGGAAATTCACATCACCGGGATCCTCGTCTCGCCACGAGTCCGTACATATAAAATACATAAGAATCGGAGTCCATTTGACCCCTCAAATCAACAATTCAAACCTTCTTAGGTTTCAAGCCTTAACCTCCATTTTTACCCCTTTAATTCCTTGAATTTCAGTGTTTAAATCCTTGTTTTTACACCATAACAACATTATTCGAGTCTATAAATTCATACCTGATGGAATCCCCTTCGAATCCTCTCCAAATCGCCCAAAATCGCCTCTTCCCGAAGTCTAAAATGTTTTTTTAACTTCTGAAATTCGTGCACACTGTTCATTAAACACAGTCCAGATTTCCGCTTCTGCGGTACCGCTTATGCGACAAATTGACCGCTTATGCGGTCTCACTTAAAACACCTGGGACCGTTTATGCGATCCAAACACCTGCTTATGCGGTTTACCTCCAACCGCTTCTGCGGTATATTAACCGCTTATGCGGACTTGCTGAAGCGCCTACAAGTCCGCTTATGCGGAAAAAATCCTGGGCCACACCTGCCCGCTTCTGCGACCTCTCCGCCGCATCTGCAGAACCGCTTCTGCGGCTCCTTTTCCGCAGATGCGGAAATACCAGAAGACAGAAAAATCTGACCTGCAACAAATGCTTCCAACTCCCGTTTAACCATCCGAAATCACCCCGAGGCCCCCGGGACCTCAACCAAAAGCACCAACACATCCTATAACCTTATTCAAACTTGTTCCAATCCTCAAAATACGTCAAACAACGCTAAAACCATTAAATCACATCGGATTCAAGCCTAAGTTTCTTAAAAACTTTCGAAACTCACATTCGATCAAAAACCCAACCAAACGACGTCCAAATGACCTGAAATTTTACCCGCACATAATCACCTAACGAAGCTACTGCAACTCTCAGAATTCCATTCCGACCCCCGGATCAAAATCTCACCTACCAACCGGAATTCGCCAAAATTCATCATTCGTCAATTCAAGCCTAATTCTACACCGGACCTCCAAATTTAATTCTGATCGCACTCCTAAGTCACTATTCAACCCCCGAAGCTAGCCGAATCATCGGAATTCACATCCGAGCCCTCTAACTACATAGTCAACTTCCGGTTGACTTTTCCAAAACAAGCTTCCTTCTAAGAGGCTAAGTGCCTCATTTCCAACTAAAACCAATCCAATTCCATCCGATCACCTCAAATACCAATACTGAAATGCAGGGGAACATAATATGGGGACAACGGGGCGGTAACTCACGTGACGACGGGCCGGGTCGTCACATCCTCCCCAACTAAAACAACGCTCGTCCTCGAGCGGGTCAAGAAACATACCTGGAGTCTCAAACAAGTGAGGATATCTGCTCGGCATCTCCCGCTCGGTCTCCCAAGTAGCCTCCTCCACGGGCCGACCTCTCCACTGCACCTTCACTGACGCTATATCCTTAGACCTCAATCTCCGAACCTGTCGACCCAAAATAGCGACAGGCTCCATATCATAAGTCAAGTCATCATCCAACTGGACCGTGCTGAAGTCTAACACATGAGACGGGTCCCCAACATATTTCCGGAGCATAGAAACATGAAATACCGGGTGGACTCCCGACAAGCTGGGTGGCAAAGCAAGCATGTAGGCCACCTCCCCAACTCTCCTAAGTATCTCAAAAGGACCTATGAACCGCGGACTCAACTTCCCTTTCTTCCCAAACCTCATAACGCCCTTCATAGGCGAAACCTTCAACAAGACCTTCTCGCCCACCATGTAAGATACATCTCGAACCTTCCTGTCCGCATAACTCTTCTGACGCGACTGAGCTGTACGAAGTCTCTCCTGGATCACTTTCACCTTCTCTAAGGCATCCTGGACCAACTCTGTCCCCAATAGCCTAGCCTCGCCGGGCTCAAACCAACCAACCGGAGATCTACACCGTCTCCCATATAAGGCCTTATATGGCGCCATCTGAATACTGGATTGATAGCTGTTGTTGTAAGCAAACTCTGCAAGTGGCAAGAACTCAGCCCAAGAACCTCCAAAATCAATAACACAGGCACGCAACATGTCCTCCAATATCTGAATAGTACGCTCGGACTGCCCGTCCGTCTGAGGATGAAACGCTGTGCTCAACTCTACCTGTGTGCCCAACTCCCGCTGAAAAGTCCTCCAAAACTGGGAAGTAAACTGAGTACCTCTATCTGAGATAATAGAAACTGGGACCCCATGCAACCGAACAATCTCCCGGATGAAAATCTCTGCCAGCCGCTCCGAAGAATAAGTAGTACACACCGGAATGAAGTGCGCGGACTTGGTCATCCGGTCCACAATCACCCAAATCGAATCAAACTTCCTCGAGGTACGAGGGAGACCACTCACAAAATCCATAGTAATCCTCTCCCACTTCCACTCTGGAATATCCATCCGCTGAAGTACACCACCGGGCCTTTGATGCTCATATTTGACCTGCTGACAGTTGAGACACCGAGCTACATAACTCACAATATCCTTCTTCATTCTCCTCCACCAGTAATGCTGCCTCAAATCCTGATACATCTTCGCGGCACCCGGGTGAATGGAATACCGCGAGCTGTGGGCCTCCTCTAATATCAACTCCCGAAGCCCATCCACATTGGGCACGCAAATCCGGCCCTGCATCCTCAACACGCCGTCATCATCAATAGTCACATCTCTGGCATCATCATGCTGGACTCTGTCCTTAAGGACGAGCAAATGCGGATCATCATACTGGCGCTCTCTGATGTGGCCATACAAAGAAGACCGAGAAACCACACAAACCAACACCCGACTAGGCTCCGAAAGGTCTAACCTCACCATCCGATTGGCCAAGGCCTGGACATCAACTGCAAAGGGCCTCTCCCCAATTGGAATGTACGCAAAACTACCCATACTAACCGCCTTCCGGCTCAAAGCATCGGCCACTATGTTGGCCTTCCCCGGATGATACAGAGTGGTAATATCATAGTCCTTGAGTAACTCAAGCCACCTCCGCTGCCTCAATTAAGATCCTTCTGTTTGAACAAATGCCGAAGGCTGCGATGATCAGTATACACCTCACAAGATACGCCATATAAGTAGTGCCTCCAAATCTTCAAAGCATGAACTATAGCAGCTAACTCCAAATCGTGTACTGGGTAGTTCTTCTCATGGGGCTTCAGCTGACGAGAAGCATATGCAATAACTCTACCCTCCTGCATCAACACACATCCGATCCCAACCCTCGAAGCATCACAATATACAGTGTAAGAACCTGAAGCTGATGGCAACACCAACACTGGAGCCGTGGTCAAAGCTGTCTTGAGCTTCTGAAAGCTCTCCTCACACTCATCAGACCACACAAATAGGGCACCCTTCTGCGTCAACTTGGTCAAGGGTGAAGCAATAGATGAAAAACCCTGGATGAACCGGCGATAATAACCAGCCAAACCGAGGAAACTCCGAATCTCCGTGGCTGAGGACGGTCTAGGCCAACTCTGTACCGCCTCTATCTTCTTTGGATCAACCTGAATACCGTCACTGGACACCACGTGCCCCAGGAAAGCCACAGAACCAAGCCAGAACTCACACTTGGAGAACTTTGCATAAAGCTTCTCCTCCCCCAATCTCTGTAATACCACTCTCAAATGCTGCGCGTGCTCCTCCTGGCTACGCGAGTACACCAGGATGTCATCAATAAAAACAATCACAAATGAGTCCAAATACGGCCGAAATACACTGTTCATCAAGTGCATGAATGCGGTTGGGGCATTAGTCAACCCAAAGGACATAACTAGAAACTCATAGTGCCCATATCTCATCCGGAAAGCAGTCTTCATAATATCTGAATCCCTAATCTTCAGATGGTGATAGCCTGAACAGAGGTCAATTTTGGAGAATACCCTTGCCCCCTGGAGCAGGTCAAACAAATCATCAATATGGGGCAGGGGATACTTGTTCTTCACTGTCACCTTTTTCAACTGCCTGTAGTCAATGCACATTCTCATTGCGCCATCCTTTTTCTTCACAAACAAGACCGGTGCACCCCACGGTGACACACTAGGACGAATAAACTCCTTATCTAGGAGTTCCTGAAGCTGATTCTTTAATTCTTTCAACTCTGCTGGTGCCATGCGATACGGAGGAATAGAAATGGGCTGAGTGCCCGACACCAGATCAATACCAAAATCAATGTCCCTGTCCGGTGGCATGCCCGGCAGGTCTGATGGGAACACATCAGGGAAGTCCCTCACAACGGGAACAGAATCGAGACTGGGAGTCTCAGCCCCAACATCTCTCACAAAAGCCAAATACGATAGACAACCTTTCCCAACCATCCGCTGGGCCTTTAGGAAAGAGATCACCCTGCTAGGAACATAGTCAGTCATACCACGCCACTCAATCCTCGGAACACCCGGAATAGCCAACGTAACTGTCTTGGCATGATAGTCCAGAATAGCATGGTACGGAGATAGCCAGTCCATACCCAGAATAACATCAAAATCTACCATGCCCACACAACAACAAATCGACTCGGGTCTCCAAACCCCCAATAGTCACCAGACAAGGTCGATATACATGATCCACGATAATAGTATCACCCACCGGGGTAGATACGTGAACAGGCAAGGCAAGACACCCTCGGGTCGTACCCAGGTGATGAGCAAAATATGAAGGCACATAGGAATAGGTAGAACCGGGATCAAACAAGACAGAGGCATCCCTGTGGCTGACTGAAATAATACCTGTGATAACAGCATCTGATGCAATAGCGTCTCTCCTGTCTGGGAGAGCATAGAATCGTGCCTGGCCACCGCCCGATCGGCCTCCCCCTCTGGGGCGACCCCTAGCTGCCTGACTCTCACCCCTAGCTGGCGGGGCGGGTGCTGAAGAGGATGGGCCAGAAGACGAGGGCTGACCTCTCTGCTGAGACTGACTACCATGGCACCGAGGACAATGCCTCCACATGTGCCCAACCTCCCCGCACTCATAACAGCTCCCGGGTGCTGGAAAATGGGACTGAAGGGAACCCCGCACATCAGAGTGACTGGCTGACGCACTCGGTCTGGAGGAACCCTAAACAGATGGAGCTCGTGATGAACCCTGAGCTGGAAGAGCGCTGAGAGATGGCCGGCTCTGCTGATAACCCTGATGACCTCGGCCGGAAGATGACCCACGATACTCAGAGCGAGCTGACTGAGGAGGCCTAAATGAACGACCTCTGCTCTG
>NW_017680980.1:8284-12181 GCF_001879085.1 Nicotiana attenuata
GTGAAAAAAACAAGTCATTGCTAATACGCGGTAAAATATCATCCGGACTTCACCAAGTCACAGTCCCCAATAGTAAATGACCCCGCGCTCGTCATGGAACGCGTGTCTCAACTCAACATAGCACCAAGTTGTGCAAATCCGGGGTTTCAAACCCTCAGAACATCATTGAAAGTCATTACTCACCTCTAGCCGGCCGATAACCTAGCTCGCCAAGCCTTTTCCTCTCGAATCGACCTCCTCGCACGTAGGATCTGACCAAAACCACAAAGGATACATCACAATAGGCTAACAAATCGTAACCCAATCGAAAAGACTCGAAAAATAACCAAAATCACGAAGTTGGCAAAACCCGAGCCCCGGGCCCACTTCTCGAAAAATTACGAAATTCACATCACCGGGATCCTCTCTCGCCACGAGTCCGTACATATAAAATACACAAGAATCGGAGTCCATTTGACCCCTCAAATCAACAATTCAAACCTTCTTGGGTTTCAAGCCCTAACCTCCATTTTTACCCCTTTAATTCCTTGAATTTCAGTGTTTAAATCCTTGTTTTTACACCATAACAACATTATTCGAGTCAATAAATTCATTCCTGATGGAATCCCCTTCGAATCCTCTCCAAATCGCCCAAAATCGCCTCTTCCCGAAGTCTAAAATGTTTTCTTAACTTCTGAAATTCGCGAACACTGTTCAATAAACACAGTCCAGATTTCCGCTTCTGCGGCCCTTTAACCACACCTGCGGTACCGCTTATGCGACAAATTGACCTCTTATGCGGTCTCACTTAAAACACCTGGGACTGCTTATGCGATCCAAACACCCGCTTATGCGGTTTACCTCCAACCGCTTCTGCGGTATATTAACCGCTTATGCGGACTCGCTGAAGCGACTACACGTCCGCTTATGCGGAAAAATCCCTGAGCCACACCTGCCCGCTTCTGCGACCTCTCCGCCGCATCTGCGGCTCCTTTTTCCGCAGATGCGGAATTACCAGAAGACAGAAAAATCTGACATGCAACAAATGCTTCCAACTCCCGTTTAACCATCCGAAATCACCCCGAGGCCCCCGGGACCTCAACCAAAAGAACCAACACATCCTATAACCTTATTCAGACTTGTTCCAATCCTCAAAACACGTCAAACAATGCTAAAACCATTAAATCACATCGGATTCAAGCCTAAGTTTCTTAAAAACTTCCGAAACTCACATTCGATCAAAAACCCAACCAAACGACGTCCAAATGACCTGAAATTTTACCCGCACATCCAAAATCACCTAACGAAGCTACTGCAACTCTCGGAATTTCATTCCGACCCCCGGATCAAAATCTCACCTACCAACCGGAATTCGCCAAAATTCATCATTCGCCAATTCAAGCCTAATTCTACAGCGGACCTCCAAATTCAATCCTGATCACACTCCTACGTCACAAATCATCCCCCGAAGCTAACCGAATAATCGGAATTCACATCCGAGCCCTCTAACTACATAGTCAACTTCCGGTTGACTTTTCCAAAATAAGCTTCCTTCTAAGAGGCTAAGTGCCTCATTTCCAGCTAAAACCAATCCCACTCTACCCGATCAACTCAAACGCTGATATTGAAACATAAGGCAACACAATATGGGGGAAACGGGGCGGTAACTCTCGTGACGACGGGCCGGGTCGTCACACATATCTAAATGTAAGCATATAAATCTTGCACAATCATGCCGAGGTCGACGGCCCGCTCCAACAGAAAATAAATTGTGCACTGCCGAGGGTCGAGCGGCACGAACCATAGATGCATCTATTCTCACCGAGGCGATCGTCCCGGTCCATAATCATCAAGAAAATATCAGGAAAGCACATAAGGCTCAATTACATACAAGGGAATTCCTTCCAAGACTCAACAAACTCATAAGTTCACTTTTCATTTCCTCAAGTCTCTAGCAAATCATAAATGATCATATTGGCAATTTAAAACAAGAAATATTCCCCAATTAGACATGACGTGGGTCCTAAACTACCGGAACAATTATCATTATAGTAGCTACGCACGGACTCTCGTCACCTAGTACGTACGTAGCCCCCGCATTTAACAATAATTACTCATTTATAATCTTATGGGGACAATTCCCTCTTAAAAGGTTAGAAAGGAGACTCACCTCGCTCCAAAGTGCACTTCCAATGTCCAAGAACGAGCCCAAGTCCTTAATTCGAAGCCGAACAATGCCAAACTAATCAAACGAAGTAAGAACTAGTAAATAAAGGCTTACAAGGTCGAACTCTAACTATTTAGGCAATTTTCTAACCATTAACACAAGTTTCCTAAATTCCAACCCCGGGCCCACGTGCCCGGATTCCGAGATTTTTCGAAGGAAGTTGTTCTCTATCACCTAAGGATCACAAATATATGATATCTAGTTCATTACATGGCAAATTTTTATGATAAATTCTTAGTTTTATTAAAACCCTAGGTCTAGCTCAAATTCTTGATTTTTACTAAATTTTTGGTGTTTAATCTACCTAATATACATGTATTTAAGCTAAGGATGAAGGGAAATTACTTACCTTACCAAGTTATGTGGAAACCCTCTCTTGGAAGAACCCAAATCGCCTAAGTGTAGAGTGAAAAATGAGAGAAATGAGTTTGAGTTCGTATTAAATGAACCCTTCTGCCCCCAGTTATTTTTGCATCTGCGGAAGTATTTCCGCTTCTGCGGAATCCGCTTCTGCGGAATTTTGGCCGCTTCTGCGGCTTTTGGGATTCGGGGCTCGACCGCTTCTGCGGTCTGGGGGCCGCATAGGCGAAACCGCTTCTGTGGTCCCTGGGCCGCTTTTGCGGTTTCCCCTGGCCTGCCCCTTCTCCACTTCTGCGATCTAATGACCGCATCTATGGTCCCGCATCTGCGGTCCAAGAACCGCAGATTTGGTTATGACAGAAGCAGCAAGCTTCAGTCATTTTCCAAATTCTAACTTCACTCGAGCCTCGCTCGTTCGACGCTCGGGGCTCCCGTGCCCCGCCCGAACATACCGACAAGTCTGAAATCACTAGGCGGACCTACTCGAACCCTCGAAACACTCAAAACAACGCTAAATCGAGGAATCAACCCCAAAACCAAATGAATCAAATCATTGAACTTCAAGTTCTTAATTCTCCTCCAACGGGTTGAAATGCCCTTAAACTACTCGGATTGACACCAAATTTTAGGGGTAAGTCCTAACTGAGATTTCGGACATGTACCAAGTTTCGGAATCGAAATCCGAACCCGATACCTAGGAAAACAATGATTTCTTAGTTTATTTAAACCTTTGAAACTTTAACTTAACAATTTCACATAAAAATTCATTACTCGGGCTAGGGACCTCAGAATTCGATTTCGGGCATACTGTCACGACGCGGATTTCCCACCATCGGGAGTCGTGATGGCGCCTACTATCGGAGCTAGGCAAGCCAAACATTTAAAATATTTTTACTGATTTCATTCAAACAATACAATAAACGAGAACAATAAATAAGCGGAAGATTTTAGATTAATACATCTGAAAACCAAAAATGCGGAAGTTTGAAACATAGTTCTACCCAGAGTCTGGTGTCACTAGCTCACGGGCTACTATAGAATGCTAAAAACAAGTCTGAAAGGAAATACATAGTGTTTGTTCGATACAAGGTAAACAAACTAAAACATAGAAGGGACTTCGGCCTGCGAACGCCCGCTAGGCTACCTCGTGAGTCCCTGGACTGAAGATAGCTCCCGGAAATCCTACTGCTGCGGTCCAAAAGCTGCTCCCTGATCTGTGCACAAAAATGCACAGAGTGTAACATCAGCACAACCGACCCCATGTGCTGGTAAGTGCCTGGCCTAACCCCGGCGAAGTAGTGACAAGGCTAGACAGGCCTAACCAAAAACAA
>NW_017680981.1:0-3722 GCF_001879085.1 Nicotiana attenuata
GACATATCAATATAACACCGCTGCGGCGTGCAGCCCGAGCCATCCATATATCCAGAAATCACTATAACACTGCTGCGGCGCGCAGCCCGATCCATGCTCAGTCCAGAAATGCACATAAGCCCCTTGGGCAATAATAAAATAGCAGTTCTCATCTCAAAACGTCACTAAAATATCATTTAAGTTTTCAAATCATGAAAAATGGCTGAATTTGCAAAACAGTATTAAAACCCTAGACCGAGGTCAAATAACATGCAAAGTAATGCAAAATCAGTGATATCAATCCCTGAAGGATTCAAATAATCGGCACGAAGCCCAAAACATGGCAATCAGCCCAAATCATGATGATAACAAGTAGTTTCAGTCAAATACGTAGTAATTTCATCAATCGGGACGGACCAAGTCACAATCCCCAACGGTGCTCTACCCCACGCTCGCTATCCGGCGTGCAAGTCACCTCAATACAGCACTATGATGTGCAAACCCGGGGTTTCAAACCCTCAGACTGTCATTTACAATCATTACTCACCTCGAACCGGTGAAATCTCTAGCTCGCGATGCCTTTGCCCCTCAAATCGGCCTCCACGCGCGTCGAATCTATCCAACATCAGAGCGAATACATCACAATATGCCAAGGGAACAATACCCAATCGAAAACAATCAAAATATAGCAAAAATCTCGAAACTAGCAAAACCCGAGCCCGGGCCCACTTCTCGAAAAATTATAAAATTCACATCAATGGATTCCTCATCTCGCCACGAGTCTATACATATCAAAATTATCCAATTTCGATACCATTTGGTCCTTCAAATCATCATTTTATATTTTGAAAGATTTCACCAATTTTTCTTCCCAAATTCCATCCCAAATCATGAAATAAATGATGAATTCAATGATAGATTCATGTACTTCAGCCAAATGTGAGTTAGAATCACTTACCCCGATGAGTTTCTTGAAAAACCTTCGAAAAATCGCCAAAATCCGAGCTCTCTAGGTCAAAATATCAAAAAAAAACCCAAAACCTCGTATTTATAGAGTAGCCCCAGATTTTCACCTCCGCGGCCGCGCAAAAATGACCGCGGTCCGTGCAAAACAAGTGCGGTTCGCGCTAAGACGAACGCGGCCGCGCCAACTTTGACTGCAGTGATAGGCTTTAGTATTTTGGCCATAACTTTCGCTACAGATGTCCAAATTGCGATGTCTTTACCTTTCTGGAAACTAGACATGAAGGGCTACAACTTTCATTTTTGAACCAACTCAAAAATCCTTGTAGATCAAAAGATATGAGCTTCCGAAGTAGGACCAGCGACCTGCAGATCTTCATGACCGCGGCCGCGGTCACTTTTACGCGCCCCGCGCTAATTGGACCGCGCCCCGCGCGAAAATGACTGCCCCATCCATTTTCTAAGTTCCGGGATGTCCATACTCGCTCAAAACTCACCCGAAACACACCCGAGGCCCCAGGACCTCAACCAAAAGCACCAACGCATCCTAAAACATTATTCAACCTCGTTCCAATCATCAAAGCACCTCAAACAACATTAAATTACCCAAAGCTCATCGAATTCAAGCCTAATTTTCTAAAAACTTCCGAAATACACTTTCGATCAAAAACCCGACCAAACCACGTCCGAATGACCTCAAATTTTTCACGCATATCCCAAATCACCTAATGACGCTACAGCAACTCTCGGAATTCCATTCCGACTCTCGGATCAAAATCTCACCTATCAACCGGAATTCGCCAAAATACTAACTTCGCCAATTCAAGCCTAATTCTACACCGGACCTCCAAAATAAATTCCGATCACACTCCTAAGTCATAAATCACCCCCCGAAGCTAACCGAATCATCGGAATTCAAATTCGAGCCCTCTAACACAATAGTCAACATCCGGTTGACTTTTCCAACTTAAGCCTTCCTTAAAGAGACTAAGTGTCTCATTTCTTATCAAACCAATCCAAATCAACTCTAACACACCACATACCGATAACGAAACATGAAGAAGCATAAAATGGGGGAAACGGAGCGGTAACTCATGAGACGACGGGTCGGGTCGTCACAATTTGATTTGGGAATTGAAAATGTTGCTGCTTCGCTTGCATTCAAGGAAGAAATAGCTTCGGTCCTTGCATTGAAGAATTTAAATGCACCCTGTAAATTCAAAAGAAATAATAATTAGCACAAAAAGGAATATCAAACCCAAGAAAAACTATAATACAAAGATGCAAGTTTAATTTATAAAGATATTAATAAAATTTCAAAAAGACAAAAATTATGTCATGATAATTATTTTTACAAGAATTTTTAACAAATAACAAAATAGAAATACTCAAAGAACAACACAAGCAGACAAACTTATACACCTTTTAGAAAACTTCTTAAGTGATCTTCATCCTAACATTACAACCTTGTAATTTTCAAGTTCTCACGCAATATTTATAAAATAAGACACAATATTTATCAAAATATTGGGATAACCCGTAAAATTTAACGTAGAAATCTAAGTCAAATAGATATAAGGAGATTCAAAAACCTTAAAATATAGAAATATAAATATAATTGGGAAAAGAGAAGGCACCGATTTAACGATTATTGAATAAGAAAATGGGGAAGGCTGAGGAAGGGGTGGCGGCTGAGGGGGAGAGGAGGTGAGGTTGAGGCGTTGAGCTTAGGTTTTGGTTTGCTTTGTCGTAGCTTTACCTTTTCATATATAGCACTATTTTTGCTTTCTTTTACTTGTTACTTAAATAAAAAATTACTATTTTTTGGTGTTGTAATACAAATGTATAAATGCAAATAAATTAAACAACAAATATATAAAAGAAAAGTAACTATGCTCATAAAAAATAGATATATAACTTACATTAAGTAAATTAAGAAAAAATCATCTATTTGCATAAAATATAAATATTTTTTCACATTTTTTTGTCATATGTGACATTACTTTTAGATTTTTTTATATCCATATATTTCAATTATAATAGCTTTTTAAATTAGCATTTAATTATATTTATGATAATTATTAGGGTATCAAAATAGTATTAGACCATTACGTTAATAAATTTTAAATTATTTAAACTGAATTATAATTTATTTAATATGAAGTATGATATACTATTTAGTTTTATTTTATACTCTTATATTAACCATATAACCTTTTTGAAATAAAATTAATAGTATCAGAAATATTTAAGTGTTATAAAAATATAAAATACTAGTCACAATAGAGATATGATTCCCTTCCGAATCACATTAAATTCTCAATTCTTAGATTTAATATATAATTTGGTTTATGATAACTAATAAGTTATTAAGATAGTAAAACACCATATCATTATAACATATTTTATTATCTAAAATTATATACTCTTACATCGACCATATTAAATTCTTAACAACTTGAAATAGAATTAATAATATTAAAATTATGTAAGTATTATTAAATAGTAGTCATAAAAGAGATCTTCCTTTCTAAACTATATTAAATTCTCAATTTTTAGACTTATTCTATAATTTGATTTACGATAATTATTAAGTTATTGACATAGTAATGTACCATATCATTATTATTGTATAGATTAATATATTTAATTTTCTATAAAATGTAAGTGGCATAAGATTATAGTTGTTTAAATTCTATTATAAAAATAGTTATTTACTCATTAATTTGATATAATTCTATTATTTTTAGTTATAAATAGAACTTATAACTAATAACAAC
>NW_017680981.1:7184-12178 GCF_001879085.1 Nicotiana attenuata
GCAGCTGTTATATTTCTTTCAGACCTTTGTATTTAGTTTATTCTTAGTGGTTCGTGAGTAATGTGACACCAAATCTTGGGTAGAGGTTGTTTTTGACTATTCCGCGTTTTAAATTCATCTTTTTAAGACAGACTTCCGCTATTGTTCTTTTAGACTTTATGTTCTATATTGATGTTATAAACTGTTAAAGATAATTGCTAGTGATGGAAAGGTAATTAAGTTGGCTTGCCTAGCTACCACGAGTAAGCGCCATCACGACTCTGATGGTGGGAAATTCGGGTCGTGACAAGTTGGTATCAGAGCACTAGGTTATATAGGTCTTACAACTCACAGACAAACTTATCTGAGGGGTAGGTACGGAGACGTCTGTACTTGTTCCCCAGAGTCTATTGAGTTAGAAAAATCTCTCATCTGTTCTTTCTTGTCGTGCGATTTGGTTTCTTAAATGCTGATTGAATTTCCACTCTGTTCTTTCGCAGATGGCGAGAACACGCGCTTCCTCATCCTCCGATCAGCAGTCCGAGCCCCAGGCAGCTCCCGCTAGGGGCAGAGGACGTGGCCGTGCTAGGGGCCGAGGTAGGGGCAGGGCCCAACCACTAGCAGCAACACCAGTGGCAGACCCTCAGGTTGGCCTTGACGAGGAGGTTCCGGCCCCAGCTCAGACGGTTCCGGTGGGCCCAGCTCAGGTCCCAGAGGGGTTTATTGCTACCCCAATTCTTCAGGACGCCTTAGTCGGGTTGGTTGGCCTCATGGAGAATGTCACCTGAGCAGGATTGCTTCCTGCAGCACCAGCCACTTCCCAGGCTGGAGGAGGAGCCCAGACTCCTGCTGCACGTACTCCGGAGCAGGTAGCTCCCCAGACTCAGATTCCACCGGCTCAGACAGCTGTGGCAGTTCAGCCGGGAGTAGTTGCACAGGCCGGTGATGGAGCGGCCATGTCCGCTGATGCTTTGTGGAGGTTGGACAGGTTCACCAAGCTTTTCACTGCTACATTCAGCGGAGCTTCTTCTGAGGACCCCCAGGATTTCTTATACAGCTGCCACGAGGTTTTTCGAAATATGGGCATTGTGGAGTCCAATGGAGTTGATTTTGCGGCTTTTCGTCTATCTGGATCCGCCAAGACTTGGTGGAGGGATTACTGTTTAGACAGACCAGCAGGGTCGCCGCCTTTGACTTGGGATCAATTTTCAGAGTTGTTCCTGGAGAAGTTTCTCCCCATTACTCAGAGAGATGCTTATCGGAGGCAGTTTGAGCGTCTCCAACAGGGGTCTATGACGGTCACTCAGTATGAGACCCGGTTTATCGATCTAGCTCGCCATGCCCTCGTCATACTTCCCACTGGGAGGGAGAGGGTGAGGAGATTTATTGACGGCTTGATTCAGCCTATTCGTCTTCAGATGGCCAGAGAGGCGGGTAGTGATATTACTTTTCAGGAGGCGGCCAATGTGGCCTGGAGAATCGAGATGGTTCTGCCACAGGGGGGTGGTCATAGGTCAGACAAGAGACCGCGTCACTCAGGTCGATTCGGTGGTGCCTCATCTGGAGGCAGGGATTCTTATGATAGGGGTCAGTCTTCCAGGCCCTTTCAGTCAGCCCTCCAGGCTTCACAGGGTGTTCCAGGCGATCGTGGTTCTCGTGGGCAGTATTCTGATCAGCAACCCATCAGTGCACAGCCTCTTCAGAGTTTTCGTGGAGGTCATTCGGGTCGTCAGGGCCAGTCTCATCGTACAGATGGATGTTATGAGTGTGGCGAGTATGGTCACATCAGGAGAGCTTGCCCGAGATTGAGGGGTACACAGTCACAGCAGCAGGGTCCTCGCCCCATGATTCAGGCATCAGGTGACCCACAGCCTGCCCAGCCAGCCAGGGGCAGGGGTAGGGATCATAGAGGTGGAGGTCGAGACCCTAGAGGTGGAGGCCGGGCCGCCAGAGGTAGGGGTCAGCCGGTAGCCGATCGTCCCAGAGACATGGTTCAGGGAGGTGGAGCTGATCCCCGGTTTTATGCTTTACCAGCCAGACCAGAGGCTGAGTCGTCAGATGCCGTTATTACAGGTACTATTCTGGTTTGCGATAGAGATGCGTCAGTGCTATTTGACCCTGGGTCTACATATTCATATGTGTCGTCTTATTTTGCACCCTGCCTGGCTATGTCTAGTTATGCTTTGGACATTCCTGTTTATGTATCTACACCAGTGGGTGACTCTATAGTAGTCGACCGGGTGCATCGTTCCTGTGTGGTTGTGTTTGAGGGTCTTGATACCCGTGTTGATTTACTGCTTTTAGATATGGTGGATTTCGACGTTATATTGGGGATAGATTGGTTGTCCCCGTATCATGCTATCTTAAATTGTCATGCCAAGACCGTGACCTTGGCTTTGCCAGAATCGCCCCGACTAGAGTGGAGAGGGACTTCAGGTCATGCCACTCGTAGTGTTATTACATATGTCAAGGCTCGACGCATGGTCGAGAAGGGGTGTTTAGCTTTCCTGGCGTATGTTCGCGACTCCAGCGCAGAGGTTCCTTCTATTGACTCTGTTCCTATTGTTCGAGAGTTCCCTGAGGTTTTCCCTTCAGACCTGCCGGGCATGCCGCCCGACAGAAATATTGATTTCTGTATTGATCTGGCTCTGGGCACGCAGCCCATTTCTATTCTGCCGTATCGCATGGCCCCGCCAGAGTTGAAGGAGTTAAAGGACCAGTTGCAGGAATTACTAGAGAAGGGTTTTATCAGGCCTAGTGTTTCTCCTTGGGGTGCGCCGGTGTTATTTGTGAAGAAGAAGGATGGTTCTATACGGATGTGTATTGATTACCGACAGTTGAACAAGGTGACGATAAAGAACAAGTATCCACTGCCGATAATTGATGATTTGTTTGAACAGCTTCAGGGAGCAAAGGTATTTTCAAAGATAGACTTGAGATCTGGCTATCATCAGCTGAAGATTAGGGCGTCTGATGTCCCTAAGATGGCGTTCCGCACTCGGTATGGGCACTATGAGTTTTTAGTCATGTCATTTGGTTTGACCAATGCCCCAGCAGCGTTTATGGAGTTGATGAACCGAGTGTTCAGGCCATATCTAGACTTATTCGTGATAGTCTTCATTGATGACATCTTGGTGTACTCTCGCAGCCAAGAAGAGCACGAGCAGCACCTCAGAGTGGTTCTTCAGACTCTGAAAGATAGTCAATTATATGCTAAGTTTTCGAAGTGCGAGTTCTGGTTGAGTTCGGTTGCATTTCTGGGTCATATTGTATTAGCAGAGGGTATTCAGGTGGACCCGAAGAAGATTGAGGCAGTCAAGAATTGGCCTCGACCAGCTTCAGCGATCGAGATTCGGAGTTTCTTGGGGTTAGCAAGTTATTAACGTCGGTTCATGGAGGGATTTTCTTCTATTGCAGCCCCGATGACCAGATTGACCCAGAAGGGTGCCCAGTTCAGGTGGTCAGATGAGTGTGAGGCGAGCTTCCAGAAGCTCAAGACAGCTCTGACCACGGCACCGGTGTTGGTTTTGCCCACGGGTTCAGGGCCTTACACGGTCTATTGCGATGCTTCCCGTATTGGACTTGGAGCAGTATTGATGCAGGATGGCAAGGTTAATGCTTATGCTTCGAGGTAGTTGAAGATCCACGAGAAAAATTATCCGGTTCATGATCTAGAGTTGGCAGCGGTTGTTCATGCTTTGAAGATTTAGAGGCATTATCTATATGGTGTGACATGTGAGGTGTACACGGATCACAAGAGCCTGCAGTATCTGTTCAAGCAGAAGGAGTTGAATGTGAGGCAGAGGAGATGGCTAGAGTTGTTGAAAGATTATGATGTTACTATCTTATATCACCCGGGTAAGGCCAATGTGGTGGCCGATGCATTGAGTAGGAAGTCTGCCAGCATGGGTAGTCTTGCTTATATCCCGGTCAGCCAGAGACCGCTTGCTTTAGATATTCAGGCGTTGGCCAATCGATTGGTGAGATTAGATATTTCTGAGCCTAGCAGAGTGTTGGCTTGCACGGTCGCTCGTTCTTCTCTATTGGAGCGTATCCGTGATCGGCAGTTTGATGATCCCCATTTGTGTGTCCTGAGAGACACGGTGCAGCGTGGAGGTGCCACGAAGGTGACTTTAGATGATGATGGTGTTCTGAGATTGCAGGGTCGACTTTGTGTGCCCAATGTTGATGGGATTCGAGAGTTGATCTTAGCGGAGGCCCACAGTTCTCGATATTCTATTCACCCGGGCACCGTGAAGATGTATCAGGACTTGCGGCAGCATTATTGGTGGCGTAGGATGAAGAAGGATATTGTTGCGTATGTGGCTCGGTGTTTAAACTGTCAGCAGGTCAAGTATGAGCATCAGAGGCCTGGTGGTTTGTCTCAGAGGATTGAGCTTCTCGAGTGGAAGTGGGAGAGGATTACCATGGATTTCATTACTGGACTTCCGTTGACTCGGAAGAAGTTTGATGCTATTTGGGTCATTGTTGATAGGCTGACCAAGTCAGCGCATTTCATTCCAGTAGCAGTCTCCTATTCATCCGAGAGGTTAGTTGAGATTTATATCCGGGAGATTGTTCGCCTTCATGGTGTGCCAGTATCTATCATTTCGGATCGGCGTATGCAGTTTACCTCGCGCTTCTGGAGAGCGATTCAGCAATAGTTAGGTACCCAGGTTCAGTTGAGCACAGCGTTCCATCCTCAGATGGACGGTCTGTCCGAGCGGACTATTCAGATTTTGGAGGATATGCTCCGGGCTTGTGTCATTGATTTTGGAGGCTCGTGGGACCAGTTTCTGCCTTTAGCAGAGGTCGCCTACAACAACAGTTACCAGTCCAGCATTCAGATGTCCCCATATGAGGCGTTGTATGGTAGGCGATGTCGGTCTCCAGTCGGATGGTTCGAGCTGGGAGAGGCTCGGTTATTGGAAACAGACTTAGTTCAGGAGGCCTTAGATAAGGCCAAGATTATTCAGGGGAGGCTTCGTTCAGCTCAGTCTAGGCAGAAGACTTAT
>NW_017680982.1:0-12177 GCF_001879085.1 Nicotiana attenuata
ATTTACGCTTGCACGGCTGAAAGATCGCCACTTTATTTTTGCATGGCTGAAAGAACGCCACATTATTTACGCTTTGCATGGCTGAAAGATCGCCACTTTATTTTTGCATGGCTGAAAGATCGCCATCTATTGCATTTCATGGCTGAAAGATCGCCACTTTATTTTTGCATGGCTGAAAGATCGCCACCTATTGTATTTCATGGCTGAAAGATCGCCACTTTATTTTTTGCATGGCTGAAAGATCGCCACCTATTGTATTTCATGGGCTGAAAGATTGCCACCTATTGCATTTCATGGGCTGAAAGATCGCCAAATTATCTGAGGGCGTCATCATTCGGAGGCACCATTTACATAGCCCGAGAACACCATGCCATGGCCTGAAGATCCCTTTAATCTCTTGCATATCATTATTCAAAGGCATCATGGTTCGGAGGCATCACTCTCATAGCCCGAGAGCATCATTTCATGGCCCGCGACTCCTTTATTATACGCTTCATGGCCCAGGACATCATGGTCTGAGGACGTCATCCTAACCATCCAAAGACAGCATTCACGGTTCGACGGGAACTTGCATCACGTTTAAATTTACGCACAGTATATGCTTGTATTGCTTATTTGCAGGTAACCCGGCGAGCAACGGCCATCTCGGCAGGAGCAATCCCGCTCCAGTTCCCGCAGCCCTATTAGACCTTAACCATTTATCCCAACCTGAATATTGCGTCCGTTCTTGAAAGGTCTCTGTCGGCATATTCCGCCGACGGATCCCGAACTACATATGGCCTGATTCCTGTGAGACCAGGGATATGTAGGCAACTCAGAAACCTGAGCGCGGCCAAATTTCTTCAAAACATTTCGTTCGGTCAAAATTGGTCATCATATCTTTACCCGACAACTCTTTCATCCTTCTCGGGTAAAGAGGGGCAGCTGTTGATACCCAATTTTTTCCTGTATATTTTTATATGCAAAATATCTTTAAAAATAGCATATATATGCATATATAAGCATGTCCAATCATCTAACTATTTTTTCCATAATTTTTAAGGTTTTTAATCGGATTTATTTCCCTATTTCATCCATAAAAACCCAATGATTATTTCCAAAATTATTATTTTGGTAATTCATTTATTAGAATTTTATATTCATATTAAAATATGGACAAGGTATTTTTTACAAATTTATTTGGTATTTTTAAGGATAGAATTGCATAATTGCAATATTAGCCATTTTTAGGTTTAAATTCGTCTCATATTCATAAAATGAGATTTCATATTTTTAAATGGATAATTATGTATTATAGATCATTTCGGTGCTTTCAATTTATTTCCAAAAATCAATTTACTTTTTTTTATAATTTTAAAAGGGAAAATTAGCTATTTAAATAATAGCCCAATTTGTTTCAATTTTAGCATAAAATCAGACCCCAAATTGGACCCCAATTTCCATCCCAATTTCAATTAAAACCCGACCCAGGCCCCAATTACCCCTACCCGACCCAAAACCATATTAAATCCTGGCCGTTGATCTTTTCCCTCATCCGTTCTTACCATTTTAAGCCAAACGACCCCCCCAAACCCCTCATTTGCCTCACTCGTCTCTATCTCTCTAACCTCCGGTTCTCTCTAGAACCTTCCCCCCTTCCCCTCCTCTCCGATGAGTTCCCTTCATCTTCTCCGGCCACCTTCTGACCTGAATCCATGGTGGTTTCACCACCCACCAAGCCACCTATGGCCCCTCACGTTTGGTTACTGAATTTTCATGACTTGACCACGAAGAGTTGGGTCCAGACCTCTGTCGATTCAAGTTCCACGGCCATCTCCGGCCTTGCTCCGGCAAGCCGTGTCTGTTCGAGCCTGGCCTCAACTCCTCCTGCTTAGATCCAAGCCTTTCTCACCGTTTGGGTTCCTCTGAAAACCCTAGCTTTGAGGTTTTTCTGATCTCTTTAGATCTGTTTCAGATTTATGCTTTCCCTAAGTTTTTAAACGATTTTCTGATTTTTTTTAAAAAAAAAGTTATGCTTTCAAAACTTTTATTTTCCGATCTAGGGTTTTGAGTTATGTTTCTCTGATTTTCTTGTGTGTTTCTCTGATTTTCTTCTTCTCTTGTGTGTTCTCTACTATGTTTCTCCTACTGTGTTCTTGTTAAATCTCTTCTACCATGTTCTTCTATTATGTTGCTCCTACTGTGCTCTTGTTAAGATTTCCCTACCATGTTCTTATTTTTTTCTTCTACCAGTTCTTCTACTGTTGTTTCGCATATTATTTTTTGCTTTGTTTCTCATGAGTTTCTGTTACTGAAAAGCATGTCGAAGGTCCCAGTTCCTTTTTGAGACCTTTGAACTTGTTTCGACTAGTATCTTTTGCTTTCTTGATTACTCGCCCTCTCATCTCGGCACTCGATTGATGGTAAAACCCTAAAAATTAGGGGGTTCATCCGGGTTTGAGAACATTGGCTATGTGATATGTTTGTTCTTCATCTTTAAAGCTGTCTGATTTCAGAAACCCTAACTATTTCGAGGTTCTGAACTTGTTTCTCAACTGAGTCTCGAAATTCTTTGTCTCAACCTCTGTCTCTTTAAGCAATTCTGATTTTCCACTAAAACTTTTCTAAGGTCTTTTACACTGGATCTTTTGTATTCTACTAGATGCTACTTCTCTTCTACATTGCTAACCTATGTGACTACCATGCTCCTATAGTCTATTATCTACTGATTTTGCATTGACACGACATCTTCTTAACATGTTTGTATGCTCTTTATATGCGCTGAACTTCCCCTCTAAAATGGCTTTCAAATTTTGATTAGTTTCAGACTTCCTTCTGTATAGGTTTGATTGATTTCTTTCCTTGTTTGCTGATTTCCCTATGACTCGATTTAAGTTATTTGACTTTCCTTAACTTTTCTGACTTGGTTCATTCATGGACCAGTGATTACAAAATCGTTGATCCTTGATTTACTGGCTACTAATTGATTTCTCTTACCTTATTTATGCAACCGTGTATTTCAAAGCTCTGCCCCTAAAATAAACTTCTATGTATTTACCCCTAATTGCCTACTTTGCACAAAATGCTTGTTTGATTTCTTTCCTTAAATAACTTTTACCGTTTGAATCTGAATTCCTTAATTAAAGGAAGTCTTGTGTGATTGATTCTTAATTGATATTCAGGTCCCTAACTGTTTTCTTACCTTATTTCTGCCGGATTTTCACACTATAAATGCCCGACTCTTTCATTAACACACATCACTCATTCATAGTCTTTCTGAACTCACACTTACACGCAATAGTATTTTCTCTTATTGTCTGCATTGTGGACTGTTTGCAAGACTTACTGCTTTTCTCTACTTGTTTCTTTGAAACTGGTATGTTCTGATTTAAGTTTCAGTACCACAACAATGTGTCTATCCCTGTCTACTTACTGCTTTTGTATAGTTCAGCATTACTGATTTCTTTTCCTGCCTGTTCTGTTATGAATCCCTATTCCCCACCCCCTTGTGTGTTTAATATGGTTTGGAGCATGGCAATATGTAAGTTGTTGCCCATAAATCAAACCTGATCCATTGGGATCCTAGCCTCCATTAATGTGTGTTTGGACAAGCTTATGATATGCTAGCATTCTCCATTGCTGGGCATGCCCACAGCCTGCCTTTACCTCTTTCAATTTCCCTATTCCCCTGAACCCTTTATGTGTACTTATTTCCCTCTCCTTTTCCCCTTTCCCCTCTCAGAATTCTACTTCTGCACTTGCACTCTCTCTTAGTCTTTATGTTCTGCACCCCCCTCTTGTGAGCCTTGCCTTGGGACCTTGAGTTCCCTCTGAACTTGGACACTTGAGGGCTGGCCTTTCCACACTGCACTTGTGTTAATCTGGTAATACATTTGGGTGTTAGCATTGCCCGGAGTCCCTTTTGAGGCTCTTAGTGAACTTTGACACACTCAAATGGGAGAAAGGCTTTGGATCATGATCGTATGGAGTTGGTTTACCTCATATTTCAGACATTAAGTCTGAATAGGCTCTCCTTGGTTGTACTTGTATTTGTATTTTTTCTGATGTACTTTTTACTTTAATCTGGGCTGTAATAACTTGTAGTAAACTCTTGGGGACGGCTAGTGTAAAGGGCGGGTAACTATGCATGCAAAGGGTAGATACTATGTCTATAGGTATTTTGAATTCTACATATTCAAATGCATATAGAAATCATGCCTATAGGTACTTTTGAATAATTTCAACATATAGAAATCACGTTCATAGGGTTCTTTAAGTAATTTCTGCATTTAGAAATCATGTTCATAGGGTTCTTAAAGTAATTTCTGCATTTAGAAATCATGTTCATAGGGTTTCAAATAATTCACGCATATAGAAATCATGCCTATAGGCCCTTCTAGATCATGTGAATTCATCATCATCTAGAAATTATGTCTATAAGTATCTGGAAATCTGAATTCTGCATATGCATATAGAAAATATGCCTATAGGACCTTTCAAATCCTGTGTATTCATCTTTTCATCTAGAAATCATGCTCATAAGGTTGTAAAACAACTTCAGCATTTAAATATCATGTCCATAGGTTTTAACAATTTCCGCGCTTAGATATCATGTTCATAGGTTTAAAACGAGTCTTCTGCATTTTTATACCATATCCACAAAGGGCTTAAAACCAGCTAAGCATAGAAAGTATGTCTATAGGAACTATTAATTGAATCTGAATCGCTTCATTCACGCATAGAGCTAAAACCAGTAATAACGATGTATCATCATTTGCAGAACTTACAACTTCGTAAAAACTTGCCTTTTTTTAATAATCTGACTATCTTTTTTAACCAGTACGTATTCAGTTTATTGTTATTGCGTTCGTAAATCAGTAGATACCATGCCTATAGGATCCTTGTCCAACACTTAGGCAAACCTTAGGGTAAATTAAATCTGTTTCTGTTAATAGCTACAACCAGCAGGCAGACCTGATTCGGGATTCTTATCTGAATTATGTAACAAATCAGTTTGCCTCAACCTTTAAACCCTCGCATGTTTAATTCCTAATCAGACCCTAACTAGTATGTGTAAGTCATGCTAATTATGTGTTTCTTTTGTTTAAAGGGGGTATATCTGAGCCTTTGCTTGTTATGTGCTTTCCCCCCAATTTGCTATATATGTTTTGTATGTCACCTTAGAATTTTTGCCTTTAAAACCACAAATAAGCCTAACATCCCTACCTCCCTTAGGATTAGTAGTCCTAAATGCCCCTGAGACTGACAGGATTGGGACGGGTAGTAGCATGCAATAGGTAAGTGAGACCATTCCGCGCTTAATACCTTAATGGGGTGGGAAGGATAGATATGGATATGATGACCACGCGATATGTCACGTGTAGCCCCTCATTGAGGAGTGATTACCGGGCATTGTATGGGGTGATCCATATTATTAGTAAACCTAGGACCCCCATCCCTTTATTCTTTATTTCTTTCTTTTCAGTATTTTAACTCTTTATTTTTAAAAATCAGCTTTTCTAATTGTTCTTTCAAACCTTGCTTACTTTCAAACCTTTATGTGATAAAATCCCCTCTTATTTGAGCCTTATTTGTCTATATGCTAATTGTATCCAAATTCAGAATAATAGTTTGTCCGGGAACCACACTAGTGGATTCTGAGGGGTGCCTAACAACTTCCCCTTAGAATAATTTCAAGCCCTTACCCAATCTCTGGTTACTCAAATCAAACCTCCTTGGTGTCCTAATGCACCCTAATTATTAGGTGGCGACTCTTTAAATCAAACCCAAATCCCAAAAGGAATGAGTTGTCCTCCCAAATGTCATAAACCCGATTTCGCGAGAAAAAGGGGGCGCGACAGCATGGCGACTCTGCTGGGGATCTTTAGGGTTTTACCATTTCAGACCTTTATTGTGAATTTATGCTTCTTCAGGCACGATTATTTATTTATTTCCTTTAAGCATTCAATTTTCTTTTCAATTGCCAAACTGACTGATCTCCTTTTTCTTTTCTTTACTGCTTTTCATTACTACTGCTTTACATTATGAAACTGTTGTATTTACTACTTTCTTAACGTGCAAATACATGACTACATGCCTTTAATTGTTGCATAATCATGCTCGACATCATACTCCACTCGTGCCAAACAAATACCATAGCAACGCTTATAATGAGTTATTGCGCTCTTCCTATATTATCACCCCCTAAATCCAGAAATGGCATATTTGTGGTAAAACCAGTCGATCAACGGTGTAGTCGACGGTTCCGTGCCTTTCCCCCTTGAGTTGTCCGCTCAAGGGTACCAGTCTAAAACCCCATAGAAACCTCACTCTATTTAAACTGTGCATGCATCATGGTCAAACCTAGCCGGGTCAATTATGTTGTCCACATAATGACTCTTTAAGATAGCCTTATCCAAAAGTCCACCGGGTTCCCCTGAAACCCAAACGGACATTATCACGTTCTATGCATTTATTTGGAGAACTAAATGCCTTTATGCCAATTATTGATGTTAAATAGTCGAGTCCGGTGGGGGAAAGGGCCTAACCTTATTTTCTTGCAGATAATGAGGCACGAAATCCCCAGATTCGGCATGGTTACCAACATCCACCCGAGACTGCTAAATTGGTGGAAAGATCTTCATCCTAGTGACCAGACTCTTGTCCGAAAATATCTAGGGAATCTACCCTCCCTCCTGGAAATCCAACTCAACAACTAGATCATTGAAGCTGCTACTCTCTTTTGGGATTGTGAGAGGTCCGTCTTCCGCTTCGGGGAGATTGAAATGATGCCTTTGCTAGAAGAAATAGGAGGATTAGCCGGCTTAGTATGGGAGACTCCAGGTTTGTTGATGCCTGAGAACCGCAAAGGTAGGGGTTTCCTCAAGATGATGGGTCTAAAGAAGAATCCAGAACTGACATGCCTCAAAGAATCCTATATCCCTTTCGATTATTTGTACGAGAGGTACGGTCACAGCAAGTCCTACCGTACCTATCCTAATGAGTTTGCCATTACCTCATTGGGTCATATCCATCGAAGGGTCTTTGTATTCATGTTCTGTTTTCTAGGGTTGATTGTGTTTCCAATGAAGAAAGCAAGAATATTCACCCGACTAGCCATGGTCACTAAAACTTTAATGGAAGGAATTGGAGGGCAACCATTCAGCATTGTGCCCATGATCGTCGCAGAAATATACCGAGCCCTAGAGAAATGTCAACGGGGAGCTAGTCACTTCGAGGGTTGCAATTTGCTACTTCAGCTGTTGCTCATGGAGCATCTACAAAAGGGTGAATACCGACAAGAGATCCAACGAAGGGACTGGGACGATCATATCGCTTTCCATCACCCAAAGCGAATGAATTTTATCCCTGATATGTTTGCTCAGCCAGAGGATGCCAAAGGATGGTTCAAGCTATTTGATAATCTGACCGAGGAGCAAGTACAATGGATGTTCGAATGGTTTCCAAATGAAGAATTCATCGCCCGATCCCGAGACGCACCTTTTCTGCTATTAATCGGTCTGAGAGGAACGTACCCTTACGCCCCTCTCCGAGTTATGAGGCAAGCTGGTAGGAAGTAGGTTGTACCCAGGGTTGACAAGATGAGTCATTTCCGGGCTGACTTCCAGGCTGACGATAGTCCTTACAAATGCCAAGCTCAGCATATGTGGCATTGCAAGATCGTCATGGGAAGGGATACCATCGAACCAGATCGATACCACGCCGGTTGTACTCCTTACTATTCCGGTTGGTTGGAGGATAATCATGATGGTCTGGGTGAACCTGGGTTCGTTCGAGGTCACAGGATCATAGATGAAAAGGCCGAGGCACAGGTTAAATACAATCAACTATGCAAAAGAATCCGGGAATGCGAAAGTGAGCACCAAGAAATACAAGAAGCCAATCAAAATTTAATTGAGGAATGGAAGGACATGGCCATCAATGCCAACAAGCGACTGGGATACCTGGAGCGAGGCATAGTGGAACTAGAAAGAAGGTTTCTCAAAAGGGTCGAAGACTGTCAGAATACTGAGGGAAACGAAGGCGGACATCTGTCCAGAGCCTACCTATTGCTGGGACTTCGCGAGCTGGGGAAGTTATTTGACGAAGCCAGGGATGCCGAGTCTGGGGAGGGTCCTTTAGGGACCAAGTAGATAGGACTTTATCTTTTCGCTATTTAAATTGTAACAAGGCCAATGACCATTAGTGACTTTATTTTTCCTTTTATTTAGCGTCAATTTGGGATTCGTCTTATTTTCTATCAATAAAATAAGGCATTTAGCATTCCAAGTTCTCCAAATCAACTTGTCGCTAGTCCTACCTCAGGCACAAAGAGGTCCCCAAATTAGGACGCGATTTATATTCCCGCATTATGTGTTTTAAATATTGCATCGATTTTTCACGAACCTCACTAACTTGGTTACCTTTTTTTTTTATTTTTGTTTTGATTATTCCCCTCCCCGAAGGTTAGTTCGAGCACTCTGGCAACATCATCCTATTCCACAAGATCCAAGTGCCCTCCACCCACTCCTCCTCTCAGTCCCATAAAAAACAAGAACAAAGGAAAGATGGAAGATTTGAACAACACCAGGAAGGAAAACTCAACCGAACGGGTAGAGGTCACTCACGGTCATGGTACTTTGGTTCCCAAGGAGAATGCCTCCCAACTAGAGCAAAAGCTGCTGAAATTTCAGGAAGAACTTGATCAAGTCCGGAATTTGGCGAATCTGTCATTTTCCCTCACTACTCCAGATATCAACTTCCCAAATACTCAGAACCCCACACCTCCACAGAGTCTCCCAAAGCAACAGAACCACACCGCTCATCACCACCACTGCAACACCTGCCATACTCCCAACAATATCCCGCTGCTCATCCCAGAACCACAAAACTCCACAAATGATCACTGCAACACCCACCATAACACCCCCATCTATGTGGAGACTGTGTAGCACTCCGGCCCCCCAATCTCAAACACATCCGAGCCTGATGATAAAGATTTGCTTATCAACAACTTGGCCTAAGAGCTTAAAAAGTTGACTAGCAGAATTCAGGGCGTTGAAGGGAGTAAGGGAATTGAAGGGCTGAACTATGAAGATCTTTGCATACAGCCCGATGTCGAACTGCCCGAGGGGTACAAACCTCCCAAGTTCGAGATGTTTGATGGTACATGGGATCCGAGGGTCCACTTGAGAACATACTGTGACAAGCTGGTCGGAGTGGGAAAAGACGAGAAAATCCGCATGAAGCTTTTCATGAGGAGCCTGAAGGGAGATGCTTTATCTTGGTACATTAGCCAAGATCCAAAGAAGTGGCCGAACTGGGTAAGCATGGCGTCCGACTTTATGGACAGGTTCAGGTTCAATACGGAGAATGCGCCAGATGTGTTCTACATTCAAAATCTAAAGAAGAAGCCCACAGAAACTTTCCGTGAGTATGCTACTCGTTGGAGGTCCGAAGCAGCTAAGGTTAGACCTGCCTTAGAAGAAGAACAGATGAAAAAGTTCTTCGTTCGGGCCCATGATCCACAGTATTATGAGAGATTGATGATGATCGAGGGCCACAAATTTTCTGACATTATCAAGCTAGGGGAAAGGATCGAAGAGGGCATCAAAAGCGGTATGGTTACTAACTTCGAGGCTTTACAAGCTACAAACAAGGCCTTACAGTCAGGCGGTCTGTCCAAGAAAAAGGATGTAGGAGCTGTAATGGTGGCACAGAACCAAATCTCCCGTCTAATACCAATGCCTCCACTCACATATCAGCCTACCCCAAACTACCAAGCACCCTTACCCTCTTACCAAGCTTCACCACTCACCTATCAATCACCTCCCACATATCAACCCACTTCACCCAAATATTCCCAACCAGCATATGTTTACCAAGCCTACAACACAACCATCCCACTACCAGTCCCCTCCTCCACGCCAAAACTTCCCTAGACCCCGACCAAACTTTGACCGAAGACCCCCAAAATAGTACACGGCTATTGCTGAACCTATCGACCAATTATATGAAAGACTGAAAACTGCTGGTTACGTCACCCCTATCCCTGCTGATCCTGAAAGCCCTTCTCAGTGGATTAATCCAAATAAATCCTGCGCATACCATTTGGGCATGAAAGGACACACCATTGATGAATGCCGCTCTCTGAAGGATAAGATCCAGACTCTAATTGACAACAAGATTATTGTGGCAAAGGAACCTGCTCCAAATATCCGCAATAACCCTCTGCCAGACCATAAGGGTGGAGGCGTTCACATGATTGAAATAGAGTATGATTGGGACCCCAAGGGATCGATCAGTTTGATCACAGAAGGTGACGATCCAAAGAAGCCAATAGTCACCCTTAATCCGATTGTAGTCCAGATTCAGCCCTCTAGGGACGCCGAGATAAATATGTCCATGCCACTTGAGTTTGATGCATCATCATCTGCAAAGACGCCAGCACCAATTGAGGTCGAATTCGTGTCTCCAGCAAAGGCACCTACACCATTCGAACTTGCAATTTTACCGCCCAAGGTACAGGCTCCGTTCGGGGTAAAGATACCCACGCCAATTCCAGTGGCAATGTCAGCCATAACACCGTTCCATACAAAGGCTATACCATGGGACTACACATCCGAGGCAAGAAGGAAAGGCAAAGTTATGTTCGGGGAAGCTATTGCGGCATAGGGTATGACGAGAAGCGGTAGGGTTTATACCCCGGAACATTTGGCTGAGTCAAGCAAGCAGGCCTCTAGTCGGCCAACCATCACTGAAACCGGGCCCGATGATCTTTGGAGAAAGATACAGGCCAAAGAATACTCAGTCATTGATCAACTGAACAAAACACAGGCACAAATTTCTATCCTTGCTCTGCTACAGAGCTCCGATGCACACAAGAATGCTTTATTAAGAGTGCTGAGTGAGGCGTATGTACCGAGCAACATCACCGGCGGGGAGGTGGCTAACATGGTAGGCCAGGTATTGGAAAGTCACAAGATCACTTTCCATGAGGATGAGCTTCCACCAGAAGGGTTGAGTCACAACAAGGCGTTGCACATCACCGTACAATGCGAAGATTATTTCTTCACCAGAGTCCTGATTTATGGGGGATCCAGCCTCAACATTTATCCGTTGGTAACACTCAGGACGTTAGGTAAGGGACTGCACGAGATCAGGGACGGGGCCATCAATGTCAAAGCTTTCGACGGTTCCCAAAGGTCCACCATTGGGGAAATTAGCCTATGCTTACAAATGGGCCTACTTGGTTTGATGTTGACTTTCAAGTGATAGACGTGCCGGCATCTTACAATCTGCTGTTAGGACGACCCTGGATTCATGCTGCTGGGGCCGTAGCATCAACACTACTTCAGGCAGTGAAGTTTGAGTGGAATCACCAGGAGGTAATCATCCACGGTGACGGTAGTAATCCCATATACAGTTACCAAACCATCCCAGCAATCGGAGCCAGAAGAAAGATAGGCGGGGAGACTTATCACCACATCGAGCGGGTCAACGTCGTTGATAAAGACAAATGGCGGGATAACAAAATTGAAAGCATATTGAACTGGAGTAGATATGAACCTGGCAAGGGACTTGGCAAGAACCTCCAAGGAATCGCTAAGCCTATCAAACTCAAGAAACATGGCACCACCTTTGGTCTAGGATATGAGTATACCTGGGAAGAGTTCAACAACTGGTCGCCGCCATGGCGTGGTCCTTACTATCCATTGGAGCAGCCAATACCACACTTGGAATAGACTTTCCAATCGGCCGAAGTTACCTATGGGTCAGAAGAAGAGGAAGCACTGGCAGCGATGAGGAATTTGTTCCTAGGAGACGATGATATGGATTGTTGTGTCATTCTCGAGGAGGAGGGGTATAAAGGCCCTTCCATACAGGATGTGAGCAGAGGAGCATGCCTCAATAACTGGACCATCAGAACCACTAGAGCCCGGCGAGCCTCAGGGTAGCAAGGCTGAACAAGCATCATGCACTATCTTTTATTTTTACTAGTTGACTTTCCTTTCGCATTTTAAATTTCGCAATAAGATCTTCAATGTTCAAAACAGTTATGGAATTTATCAAAGCATTTTGATTTTTCTTATAAATCAATACTCTTATTATTTTCTCTCATTACTTTACTTATGCAGCATTACTATTACTTGTCTTGATGAACCAATGACTGTGACATGCAATGAGACAACACAACAA
>NW_017680983.1:0-1803 GCF_001879085.1 Nicotiana attenuata
GCACGATGCACCATTCCGTGCCTATTATATTGATTTTATGGTGAGAATGAGAGTAAAAGCACGAAGGGTGATGCCGTGCAGTTTATATTGATTCTTATGGTGAGGACGAGAGTAAAAGCACGAAGGGTGATGTCGTGCACTTGTCCTTGATTTTTCCCGATTCTAATTGAGTTATGTTGTCCTTTACGTTTATTTACTGATTTTTTGTTGTTACTTGATTCTATTTCGATGTTATAGATTCGCTTACCCTATTTGCCTTGTGTTTGTTGCTTGGGTGAGGAAGAGTGTAAAGAACGAAGGGTGATGCCGTGTATTGTTTTGGTGAGAGAGTGTTAAAGCACGAAGGGTGATGCCGTGCACTTTCTGTTTGCTGTGTTTACTTGTTATTAACAAATCAAGTGTATTAACTGTTTAGATCCCTTTACTGTTGTGATCCTTTGTGTTGGAATCCATAGTGTTTACAATACTTTGCCTTAGTGTTTTCTTTATACGTTCAATACTTCAAATTTCAACAATTGTTACATTTTAGCTCAATTGATTTCTCAACTAAAGTTTTCCTTAAACCGTTTGAGGTTGTACTTTACTTAAAAAGGAATTTCTACTATGTTTTGATTTATTGATTTCTTGTATTAAAGGTAATGATTCATTCGATATTGTACTTTAATTGAAAAGGGTATTTCCTTTATCAAATTATTTCTAAAAATAACTTCATCCTTTCTTGTTGATTTCCTAATTGGGTTGGAAGCTGTACTCTACTATATGTTAAGTGAATGAGGCTCCTTGAACATTCTTAATGGTATTAGCTTATGGAACCTATGAACTGAGTAACATGAGAATATTATTGTGCAATGTGAGACAGAAATATGTAGGCACAAGGTGCCGGGGAAAATATTATGGTTTTATTTAATGGCACGTGAGTTGTCCGTGCGGTTGTGACATAAGTATGTGCACGAGGTGCCCTGAAAATATGAAAGTGGGCTGAGACCTATATTATTTATGATTATGAAATGAGGCGTCACAAGATGACCTTTACTTGAAAAAAAAATTATATTCGAAATATGCTTATTTGAAAGATATTTAATTGAAGGAAATATATTCGAAATATATTTATTGAAAAACATATTGTCTTAGAGATTATTACTTGAAGGATTTATAGGCGAAAGATTTATATTTGAAGGACTTGATTAATTGATTGCACTTGTGTTTATTACTTGTTGAGAAACATTTATGGTGTTCTTGTTGCCTGCTTTTTGTATCACTGGTTGATTAGTGTTGCCATCATTGTTATCTGCTTCCTATTATTTTCGTACGCTATATTGCGTAGGTTTATTTGGTAGTCTGGTCCTAGCCTCGTCACTACTTCGCCGAGGTTAGGCTAGGCACTTACCAGCAAGTTTAGTAGAGTCTTGCGGATTGGTACGGAGACGTCTGTACTTATCTTCGAGAGGCTACAGAACTAGTAGGAAAAAATTTCCACTTCATTCATTCCTTATCGTGCGACATTTATTCAGCTTGAAGCATATATTTTATGTTCTTTTGCATCCACTCATGTATGGAATTGCGCACTACGCCAATGTTTTATGATACCGTAAAAAGGGTTATAAGAGAGCCAGGGTTGCTCAACCATTGTTACCACGTGTCATTCAGAAATCGAGGATGTGCAAGTGCAGAGAGATCTTTCAGTTGTGCGCATGGGGTGCATCAGATTGTGACATCTGGTTGATAAGTAAAATCTTAAGAAGGTTTAATATGTTGCCTAATCATCACGGATGGATGTAGATCTAAAAAAAGTTGGTCGTATTA
>NW_017680983.1:5289-12177 GCF_001879085.1 Nicotiana attenuata
TTGTTATGTGTTATTTGTTGAGTACGATGTATAGGCATGGTGAGGAGTATCTACACGTTGGCGTCAAGCATGCCCGTGAGTCTTATACTTTGATTAGTGTTACTCCGTTTCGTATTGTATATGCTCTATATGATAATTTCTATCGAGGAATATGACTTGTGGAAGTATTATTGAATTGTTGAACATTGTAGAGCATTGGCTCTAGTTAAGAATAGAATTGTTGAACATTATAGAGTATTGGCTCAAGTTGAGAATTGAATTATTGAACATTGTAGAGCATTGGCTCAAGTTGAGGATTGAATTGTTGAACATTGTAGAGCATTGGCTCTAGTTAAGAATAGAACTGTTGAACATTATAGAGTATTGGCTCAAGTTGAGAATTAAATTGTAGAACATTGTAGAGTATTGGCTCAAGTTGTGAATTGAGTTGTGAAGTAAACGTGAAAGAAGAAAGGAGAGAGATAATCATGATATTGTCTCCCTTGCCGGGATGTTATTGTTTTTATATTGTTTCCCTTGCCGGGATATGATTGTTGTACTATTGTTCCCTTACTGGGATTTTATTGTAATTTCATTTATTTCCTTACCCTTATTTCTTGTGATTGTTGTTTGGGTGACGAAGAGAGTGTTAAAGCACGAAGGGTGATGCCGTGTATGATTTGTGAGGAAAGAGTGTAAAGCATGAAGGGTGATGCCGTGCCGCACGATATACAATTCCGTGCCGATTATATTGATTTTATGGTGAGGATGAGAGTAAAATCACGAAGGGTGATGCCATGCAGTTTATATTGATTCTTATGGTGAGGACGAGAGTAAAAGTACAAAGGGTGATGCCGTGCACTTGTCCTTGATTTTCCTGATTTTAATTGAGTTATGTTGTCCTTTACGTTTATTTACTGATTGTCTGTTGTTACTTGATTTTATTTCGATGTTCTAGATTCCCTTACCCTATTTGCCTTGTGTTTGTTGCTTGGGTGAGGAAGAGTGTAAAGCACGAAGGGTGATGCCGTGTATTGTTTTGGTGAGAGAGTGTTAAAGCACGAAGGGTGATGCCGTGCACTTTCTGTTTGTTGTGTTACTTGTTGTTAACAATTCAAGTGTATTAAATGTTTAGATCCCTTTAGTGTTGTGATCCTTTGTGTTGAAATCCATAGTGTTTACAATACCTCGCCTTATTTTTTTTATGTTCAATACTTCAAATTTCAACAGTTGTTACATTTTTAACTCAATTGATTTCTCAACTAAATTTTCCTTAAACCATTTGAGGTTGTACTTTACTTAAAAAGGAATTTCTACTATGTTTTGATTTATTGATTTCTTGTATTAAAGGTAATGATACATTCGATATTGTACTTTAATTGAAAAGGGTATTTTCTTTATCAAATGATTTTTAAAAATAACTCCATCTTTTCTTGTTGATTTCCTAATTGGGTTGGAAGGTGTACTCTACTTTATGTTAAGTGAATGAGGCTCCTTGAACATTCTTAATTGTATTGGGTTATCGAACCTATGAACTGAGTAGCATGAGAATATTGTTGTTCAATGTGAGACAGAAATATGTGGGCACAAGGTGCCGGGGAAAATATTATGGTTTTATTTAATGGCACGTGAGTTGTCCGTGCGGTTGTGATACAAATATGGGCACGACGTGCCGTGAAAATATGAAAGTGGGCTGAGACCTATATTGTTTATGATTATGAAATGAGGTGTCACATGGTGACCTTTACTCGAAAGAATTATATTCGAAAGATGCTTACTTATAAGGTACTTATTTGAAGGAAATATATTCGAAATATATTTATTAAAAAGCATATTATCTTAGAGATTATTACTTGAAAGATTTATAGGTGAAAGATTTATATTTGAAGGACTCGCTTAATTGATTGCACTTGTATTTATTATTTGTTGAGAAGCATTTATGTTGCTCTTGTTATCTGCTTCCTATTATTTTTGTACGCTATATTGCACAAGTTTATTTGGTGGTCTGGTCCTAGCCTCGTCACTACTTCGCCGAGGTTAGGCTAGGCACTTACCAGCACATGGGGTCGGTTGTGCTGATACTATACTCTGCACTCTTTTGTGCAGTTCCAAGTATTGTTCGCTAGTAGCTGTGCGGATTCTTGCCGAGGAGACTCAAGGTAGCCCTGTTGCTGCGTTCGCAGGCTTCAGAGTCACCTTCTTATTTTATTTTCTCACTACTGTACTTATTTCCTTACTGTTGTATTTAGAAATGGTAGAGAAAAACTCTATAGAGCTTATGACTTGTACTACCGGGTTTTGGAAATTATAATTTGTTCAGAGTAATTTAATTTAAAGTTAATAATATCAATGTCATTTCAGTTAACGTTAGGCTTACCTAGTTTAGAGACTAGGTGCCATCACGACTTCTTTGGAGGGATTTTTGGGTCGTGACAACTATTTGTGAAGTTGTTGAATTTTATAATCTCGAGAAAAAAGTATTGTGTATGTCTTTTGATAATGCTTCTAACAATAATGTCGCAATTTCAATATTAAAACTGCGTTTGCAACCACCACTTGACGAAAATTTTCATGTTAGGTGTGCATGTCATGTTTATAATTTATTTGTTAAAAGTGGCCTTGATTTATTTGAGATTACTCATGTTAGAAGAGCAGTTGGTGTTATTCAAGGAAATAATAGACAATCTAGAGTGGAATTTAAGAATAAGTGTATCGAGCATAACCTTAAACCCAGATTCATGCCACACGAAATTGTTACTGGATGGAATTATACATATATATTTTTAAAATGTTGCTACAAATATAGATTCCCAATAACTGAAGTTGCTAATGCGCATTGTACTGATCCAAAACGTATGTTAACAACTACTACTTGGGAGGTCATTAATGATGTTGTTGAATTTTTACATAAATTTTATACAGGTACTGTTGAGTTTTCTGGAGCATATTACCCTACTGTTACTATGGCTTTAGTACATACAACTGAAATATCTTTTATACTATTTGAATTTAAGAAGAAAGAAAAATATAGGGATAGATCGGAAGAGCACNGTCGTATATTTAGCGAATAGTATTTACTAGCAAGTCGAGTCACTGGAGGAAGTGAGTGTAACTGTCATGAGGATGATAAGTGCCAAGTAAATGGCTTGAGGTGTCTTATGACTGGTATCGTACGAGCGGTGAAGGTTAGTATTGTGGATCGTCGGGAATGTGTCATGATTTCTCACCAAGTGAGGGAAGTCCACTATCGACGATCAAATTGCGGGGTCATGTGTTATACCAATTTTGGCCTGAGATGTATTTATGTGGTATTGAAAGGTTTTCCAAAACTTGTATATGATCAAGAGCTGAGATTTGAACGGGATGATGATGAGACTTGAGATATTCCCGCATCCTTAATAATTCTACATTTCAGTATCAGCGGGGTCATGGAAACATATTCAGTATACTCATAGCGCTTAAGTTAATCATGACACTCACGTGGGACAGTCATCTTTTAATGTACCAGTGGCATGAAATTTCCTGCAATGGTTATTTAAGTTATCCGGTACAAACTCATTATAAGCAGTCGAACCTTCAAAGGGATTGTTACGAATGTGTTGTACTAGGCACATCATGAGAAAATTATCCTAAACTTGGGAGAGACATATTTCGTCAAAGCACTCAGGCTACGTGCCCCATTGTAGTTACTACTCCACTTACATGACCAACCATATGTAGGGGTCAGGATGTTAGAGGTAGAGGTGAGACTCCTAGAGGTGGAGACCCAGTCCGTTGATATATTTTTTATGGTATGGGTGAGGTTGCAACACCATACGGTATCCTTATAAGTATGGTCTCGAATTATTATAAAGTTAAAATTTTCATAACTTGATTCGGTTTTGAGTATCGAGGAAAGTTCTCCTATTGTGCTCCAGTTATGAGTGAGCTTCGTAATTCTTAAATCTACATATGTGAAAACTCCTATTGGGAGATAGCTTCATCTATCATTATGTGATGTGATTTTTGTTTAATGGAAAATATTTAAAAGAAGAAAATGGAATATTTTGATTGGCACGATGTGTATATTACTGGTGATTCAAAAACTGAGGATAAGATCCTCGCGTTTTAATATGATTTGATATGTTTAAATTGGGGAACAAGCTGTGGTAGATGTTGTATAAGGACGAGGTCCTTATGGTGAAAGAAAAAAAATATGTGTTTAAATGCTCCCTTTGTGAAATTAAAGTTTGTGCTATAGCACTTGTAGGGAGCCATGCCTATTAGGCTTATTTGAAAATTCTTGCATGAATATCTCTATGCATAATTTGCCAAAATTGTATTGTAACTATTGAGTTTTAGCCTATGAGGTGAGAGCCCAGGTGGCGTTAAATTGTGACTCGTTAATTCGGGTAAGTAATTATAAGATCTTCATGCCTTGTTGTTAGTAAACTGGAGGTTTGAAACGAAATTTTGTTAACTTGAGGTTAATTGGCGATGTTGTAATCGATTATGTACGACTATTAAAACCAGAGATGTGGCTAAAGTCATACATAAATATGTGTTTCATATCGAAATATCTTTATGATAGTGTCACACTTGTAATGCGGGGATTGGTCCTATTGATAAATACATTGTGGTGATTTGTTGAGTTGTGGATGTGTTGTTAGGAGTTGTTTTGGTGTTACTCTAGCATGTGGATAGGCCCAATTACAGAGGAGACTCTGCCAAATTTTTTTTTTTTTGAAAAATTTGGGAGTTAGAAAAAAATTTGGGACATTAAGATGTGCGAAGAAAAAGATAAGTTATGTTATGTGTTTGAGAGTGGACTCTACTTCTTATTTGAGGATGAATGATCCTAAGTAGGGGAGGATGTAACGACCGTTAAGCGCTATTAAAAAGTTGATGCGTGCGTAGGCACGAGTTGCAACAGTCAGGTGAGACTAATATCGTATGATGATGTGAAAATCGTACCTTTTGAAAATGTTCGGAGTGTAAGAAATTTGGTCTTAAAGTTTACAAATATCGATAAAAGAAACAATCTCAATTGAGGTAGTGTTGTCGGACTTATGTCGAATGCTGTAGCGCGGAATCAACCGCGAGTATATGTGTAAAAGTAAAATCATCAATTTGGTAACCTCAAAATAATCTTAGTACGCTCGAGGAGGAATGTTTGTTTAACAGGTGGAGAATGTAATGACCCGAATATTCGTTCTAAGAATTAGCATTCCGTTCAGCGGCTTAAGACCTCGAGAAGGTTCATAATATGCATCATGACCCGCATGTGTGGTCGAGTTTGATTTTCGTAAGATTCGGAGTTAAATTTAAAGAAAAACAAAATCTTATTTTGAAGCTCAAATGGAAAGGTTGACCGGAGAGTTAAATTTTGAGCAAACGACCCCAAAATGGAATTTTAATGATGTCAATAGCTTCGTATGGTTATTTCAGACTTAGACGTGTGTCCGAATTTGGATTTGGAAGTCCATAAGACAATTCGGCGCATTTTGGCGAAGTAAGAAAGCTGACATGTTCTAATTATATGATTTTATATGTGGAAGAGGTCTATTACCATGATGTATACCAATTGGATATGATAGCAAGCGTACGAAACATACTATATGTGATATGGGGTCTAAGAAAAGTCCTAAGCCTAAGCAAAGTTGGTAAATTTCATAATAGACCAAAATTTTAAGAGAATGCGCACAAGACCCTACTTTGGACAATCATATATAAATATGTATAAGGTTTTATTTGTTGAACCACCTATCAAATGAAAAATCTTCAAGCCTAGTTTCTAAAGCTTCAAACCGTTCGTCATTTGGACACTCCTACCAGAAGTTATGACCAAATCACCCAAAGCAGCGCAGCATTTTACACTACCGCGCCGCACCATGCGCCGCACCATGCGGCGCGGCTGTGTAAATTATTAGAGCACCTTCAGTTTCGTTTCTAAACACATTTTCATTACCACGCCGTCCCATGCAGCGCGTCTGTACCAAAACGCATTTTTCTGACCCGACCCCTATTTCATTTAACTCGTTTAGGGTTCGTATTTTTGGGTATTTTCTGGTGTTTTAAAGAGAGGGGAGAGAGTTTTTAGAGAGAGAAAGAAGCATAAGTGTTTTGGTTCATCAAAATCTTGTCAAAACCTTGAAATCCCTCAAGTTCTTCATTAAAGAGGTAAGAATTTCTTTTTCCCCAATTCTTAAATTTCGAAATCTAACTAGAAATTGGTAATTAGTAAGATGATTCATGGATGTTTGAGTATTAGTTATACATGCTTCTAACAATAAGGTTATGGGAAGATTGTTGAGTTCAAATAGGTAAATATTGGGTTAAAAAAAATGGTAGAAATCTTCAAAACTTTAATTGAGGATTTGAAAGGCAATCCAATGTCAGAATTCAATAATTTTTGCATGGTTGAACTCGTATCGGAACGAGTATTCGGATTTCGTAAGTTCTTTCGGGATTCATGACGTGGGTCCCACTGTTGAATTTTAAAATATATTTTGGATTTTACCCGAAATATTATTAATTTCATATGGAATTAATTCGAAAAATTTATATTGAGTATATTGAATTATTATGACTAGATTTGAAGCTTCGGACGAATTCGCGAGGCAAAGGCTTGTTGGAAATTTGAATTGGTTGCAAAGCGAGGTAAGTGTTTGGTCTAACCTTATCTTGAGGGATTAGGAGTTGTGTCCTATTTGTTATGTGTTATTTGTTGAGTACGATGTATAGGCATGGTGAGGAGTATCTACACGTTGGCGTCAAGCATGCCCGTGAGTCTTATACTTTGATTAGTGTTACTCCGTTTCGTATTGTATATGCTCTATATGATAATTTCTATCGAGGAATATGACTTGTGGAAGTATTATTGAATTGTTGAACATTGTAGAGCATTGGCTCTAGTTAAGAATAGAATTG
>NW_017680984.1:0-12173 GCF_001879085.1 Nicotiana attenuata
CAATTCACAAGGAATCTCCTTAACCATCAATACCATTTCCATCATACTCAACAACTCATATGCATTTTATGTACAACGATAATTTTCCACGGCAAGCCATACATGTTATTACCACAGCTGTTCCGATTGCATCAATTACTATTTCCTTCCATCATTTGTTTCACAATTCTTACCACATAGCAGATTCACAATCACATACCTGGTTCATTGCCAATTACTTACACCATCTTATCGAAAAACATAACCACAAACACTCAACCGTACCAATCACAAGAATTTCACAGACAATCCACGTAGAAATAACATACCAAGCACTCAAACACCAAACAGGGTGATTTTACAAAGGTCAAAGTTAGCCATACATACCTGGAGCCGAATTCCCTTTTAATTTGTACTTTCAACTTCACCAAAAAGTCTAGCAACGTCAATCTAGTGCACAAATTAACACATATTTCTTAGAATCAAAGTTCAGAATCACAACCCGAACACATTTAGATTGTCAACCCTCCTTTGTATAATTCTTTACTCCTACCCAATTCCTCTTACTAGATTTTAGGTTTTAAAAAGGCATGCATGTATGTTTCAACCTCTATTATCAAGAATCAATGCATGAGATTTCCCCCCCCCCGTCCCTTAATTAAACTTGAAAACTTATGAAAATGGGTTAGGGATTTTACCTGCAAAAATGGGGATGAAGACAATCGCTTTGAAATTTCCCGGCCCGGATAGTTTGGAAGAGTCAAATTTGAAGAAGGTGACTTTCTCTCTCAAGAACCCTCTCTTCCTCTCTCTATTTTTTTCAGAAACTTGTTAAAAATGAGGGGGTTGGGTTGTTTTATTAAAAAGGGGGTCGGGTTTAAACTTTAGAAAATTAGGAGTCCGAGTCACGTCTGCGATCGCTCTTTGCGATCGCAGATCCGAAATGCGGTCCGTAGAATGGACCGCAAAAAGTGTTCGAAAAACCTGATTCCACTGTTTGGGTATGCGTTGGAAATGCGATCCGAATACACAGTTTGCGGTCGCATAATGCACCGCATTTTTAACCTCAAATTTGACTAACACGCTAACTCACTTTGCGGTGGAAATACGGTCCGCATATCAGTTATGCGATCGCATAATGAACCGCATTTTGACCTTAATGTTAACCAAACCACTGACTCATTATGCGGCAAAAATGCGGTCCGCATACTTGATTTGCGACCGCATCCTAGATCGCAAAATAGCACTTTTCTTGAAAAAACTTGGTTCTTTGATTTTTAAACACTTAGATCAGTAAAATGGGTCCGAGCCGCGGTGAGCAAGCTCGCCGCGAAGAGTTTTACACATTCCCAACACATATCCGGACCCTGACCCTACGAGCTACTGGGTTTTGAGCACACATTTTTCACGGGGCCTTACACCGGCCGTTACTGGTCTCGACATAGTTGGCTTCAAGAGGACTCGGTAAACCTCACATCATACCCGACCACACAAGGACCCCATACACATTTCATACAAGGGCTCGGTAATATTTGACATATCATCGTGCCTTTTCATACCCAACTGAACAGTGGTTGCGTATATAAGTTCCATACCCAACCGACTGTAGTGCACCTCAGTAACGTATAATAAATACACATATATATAAGTGCAATGCAAGATCAATTTCAAGAGGTGTTAGAATTAGACCGAGTATGGACTGTCGATGTTATCCCGGTGGAGTTCCTGCCATTTCCTGAGAAATGGAACTTCACATGTAAATGGTACACTCGTGTTATTACTATTTTTGTCCATGGTGAAGGCGGGCTCCGTAAAGACGTCTTCTTTCCCTTTTTGCAGGAATCCCGTGGATGCCATATGAGGTCCCTGACCTGACGGGTCGGGCTTGGAAGTTGGTAGCCCGCTCGACCTATGAAGGGCGCAAGTGGCGAGATCTGTCCAAGGGTATATGGGAGGCAAAACACCACGGTACGTGCTGTGTGGTTTGTTTTCTTTGAAACGTACTTTCTTTTCCGTGTGCTAACTCCGTCACCGTAGGCATTGGGGAATTTTCTGAGATGAGACTGTGTCCCCTTGGAGAGGATGAAGGATCATCGGCTTCGGAATCGAGGAATAATAACAAGCGGAAGGGACCCTCGAAGGGTGAAGGTGCTCATAGCGAGGCAAGTCCTGCCCGGAGGCTTAGAGAAGATGTATCGGCCAAGCCTGCAGTGCCCGAGGCTTCTGGCCTTGCGAAAAATGGTTCTTCCTTTGCCTCCATCTTCTATTCCCATCGAAGGTACTTCAAGGGATAAAGATTTTCTGGCACCGTCTTCTTCTCCCGTCGAAGGTACTTCGAGGGATGCTCGGGGCCATGGGCCGCCTGACTAAAGCGAGGTCTCGAACGATCATACTTTTGTTAGGAGCAGTTCTACTAGGGCCGATGAGACCAGGCTAGTAGACGTGCACTCGACATTTGAGGAGGCTCAGCGGCTCTGTTTTGTGGTGAGTTTTGGTTAATGGTATTGGTTTTCTGATTTTGCACTTTTATTTTCTTATTGAGCTGCTTTTTCACAGGCTTTTGACAAGCTTAAGTCCGAGTTGCTTCGCCGTGAAGCCGGGTTGTGGAAAGCCTTAGACGGGGAGAAATCCCTCAGGATGCTTTGTGACCAAATGGCAGAGGAGTTGGCATACCTGCGGTACGAGGCGAGTCGGAGCCGGAACTATGAAGGTTACCTCGAGGGACAGGTAACCTCTTTTTTGAGGGGTGCGTGATTCTTTTTCTACCTTCTAAGATTAATATCTCGACACTTCAGTTCCAGAAAAAGATGGATGACCTAGAACGCCTTTGGGGAAAAGTTGGTCAGGCCAAGTGTGAGTGTGATGAGCTAAAGGTTTAGGTTGATGCCCAAGTTGCGGCCAAGAAGAACGCTTTGGCCAAGGCTTCTGTCCTCGAGGTGCAACTTTGGAATGCTCACGAAAATAGCTCGGTTCAAACGAGCATGATTGCAAGGCACGAGTCTGATCTTTTGAAGATGAAGGCCGAGGTTGTGGACGCTCGAGCTGAAGCTGAAGGGATCCGGGCTAAAGCTGATAAGAAGGTGGCCGTCTATTTAAAAGACGCTGCCAATGCTCGAGCTGATATGAGAAAAGCTTCCGATCAGGAGAGTAGAAGCAATGAGCACGCTCAGTGTAAATCTCGGAGGGAAACTCTCAAAGAAATCAATGCTAGGGGCTTCGATATCTCAGAGGAGATAGCGCAAGCGAATGGAGATGAATATGATGCCAAGTTCCTCTTATCCGATGCTAAAGATAATGAGGAAGAGGCAGACGGGCCGCAGTCCCCAAGGGGAGTGTAGACTAGGCCTTGATTTTTGATTCTTTGTATAGTGCTCTCAGAGAACTTTGTAAATGGAGCTTTGTATATACGTATAATAGGAAGCCTTTTGGTTTCACCTTTCATGCATTTTCCTCTGCTTGCGTACGTCTCTTTTTGTTTTGAATTCATATGTCTGTTCATGTTTGGCCAGGTGAACTGGACTTTGAGGTAAAAAACCCTTAGGTTTGTAAATCAGCCCTGAGACTTGTTGGGCTGGACCGTAGGATCTTACGCATTTGCCCTTAGGCATTTTTTGGTTAATTGTTTCGAGCTCAGTCTTCGAGTCGGATCTCGACTCGAGCTCATCGACCCTTAAGTTTTCGAATTTTAAGCTGGCATCTAGGCTATTACGTGTTGGGTCGGTACGACTATTAATTTAAGCTGGCGACAGTATCTCTTACGAGTTAGGTCAGTACGACCTTTATTTTAAGTTGGCGATAGTGGCTCTTACGCGTAGGGTCGGTACGACCTCTAGTATAGGCTCATTTTTCCCTTGTTGAAGTTTTTCGTGTTCGTCCGACTCCTCGACGGTTCGATAAGAACCTCAATTGCGAGCCGTTTATATGATGATGGGCAAGCACCTCGGGAGGTTTCGCTCGATGGATGAATTGTTTCGAAGCCCACTAATTGTTTGGAGCTGATGTGATCGAAGCTCTTTTGCTTATGTCGAGGGTAGCCTGATTAACCGATTCTTTTCAAAGTATTTTTGAAGTAATTTGAAAGCTTGTGAGTTTTATGGCGATGGTCGGGCGTCCCGGAGATACGTTTGTTTGGCTGGTACTGCCTTGTGACCGTAGTCATCATTTTTGGCCGTAGCCTTTTAGTCCCCGAGTGAAGTAGGTTCGGCGCCTATATCGAGGGTATGCCTTTTTACGGGTCTTATAAGTTCGAATATATAGCCTTACTTTAATATCGGGATTATGCCCTTTGTAAGGTCTTATAAATTTTGACATGCCTTACTTGAGGTCTTACAGATTTGGTTAGTTGGTGCAAGTGTAACCCATGCCTTGCTTGAGATCTTACATATTTTGTTACTTGGTACAAGTATCACTCATGCCTTACTTGAGGTCTTATAGATTTGGTATTGCCTTGTGAAGGTCTTATGAGCTCAAGGTTGCCTGCATCGGGTCTTATAGCCTTGAGTTGACAAATCGATAGGGTGACCATCGGTGATAGTCCCCGAGATATCGAGAGTTTCTTGGCTCTGGATCCGTCTTGTGTAAACTTGGAGTTGCCTCACTGAGGGCTTACGAGTTTGAAGTTTCTGACCCGTAGGTCATATGGCTTTGAGTTTTTGACGTCAGTCCCCGAGTGTTCGGGAAATTTCGGGCTCTGGAGCCGCTTGTTGAAAAAATAGCAGATTTCTTTGAAGCGCAAAGTGTTTTGATGGAAAAATATTCCTTGATTACATGGCACAAGTATACATGTTTTTGTCGTCAAGGGTTCAACTATTCTATGCAGACATCGTTCATTAGACCGTTTGGCCCGATACATCCTTTCCCTATTGAGACCCTTTTTGGCTCATCATGACTTCTTCGAGGGGGTGATTTCCCGAGGGATGCCCCCCAGTATTCGAGGTTGATCGAAGGGAAGCCTTGAATACTTGTTGAGTTCTCCTCGGGTAGCATATCGATGTTGCCTCGTTAAAAACCTTGCCGGTAAAACCCTTCTAGGGATAAAACCCGATCGAAGGAAAAGAGTGCAACGCATGCTTTAAAACCTGAGGTCTTCAAGTTGGAAAGCGCTTCAGTTGTTCCGATCGGATACATGTACACAGGTTATTGTAAGATGTAAACTAAAAAGGGAGACGATTATACCTTAGCGGTGATGGCGCTTCGAGCCTCAATGTGCTTCAAAAGTTTTGTAAAGCCCCGGAAAATTTCGCTAAGTAATTTAGGATTTTGTGGTACCAAGTAGGCTAATTATAATATTTTATGTGCTATTAACATGATGGAAATCAATTGTATTTGGTAAATAAGTGTATTAGTCTTATGATAAGTAATTTGGGGTCCAAGAAAAGGACCAAGTCTAAGTCAAATTGGAAAATTTCATAATAGGCTAAAATTCCAAATGAGTTCGCACAAGTCCCCAATTTGAACGAGCATATCTATATATATATTGCGTGTTATGTGATGAGCTACCTATCATATGAACAGTCTTCGAGTCTATTTTCCAGCGCTTCAAACCGTTCATCGTTTGGATATTCCTACACAAAATTATGACCAAATTACCAAAAGCTGGCAAAATCCCATTCTGCGGTCGCAGAAGTGGTTATGCGACTGCAAAATGGTCGCAGACCTGTCCAGTGTAGCCCAATTTTGGGCACCAGTTTTGCGATGCATTTTGCGACCCACATTCCTGTTTTGCGGTCCATTATGCGACCGCAGACCCGATTTCGGAGGCTTATTTTTCCTATTTTTACAACCCGACCCCATTTTAACAAATAGGCTTAGGGGCTTTATTTGGGGTCATTTTTCTACTGATATTAGAGAGATTTCAGAGCATATAGAGAGAGAAAGAAGGAGCCTAGCTTCATAATTACCCAAATCTTGTTCAAGTTTTCAAGAAACAAGGAAGATAACCACTTGATTGTCCTCCATCCGGGTAAGTCCTTCTTCCAAGATGTCATGTAAGAGGTTAAGGGTTCAAATATGTTGTGGCGATTAGAAATAGGCCATGCATGTGGAACTAAGTTGTAGCATGTGATATTAAAGAACTAACTTGGGTAGTTCCAGTTAAAATTGGTTGAGGGGAGAAGGAATTTCCATTGTAGAACCTTGTAGTCTATTTCACATGATTAGGTGTTTGATGAAATTCCTAAGAGAGTTACACCATGGGAAATATTTCTAAATTATTGATTGATTTTTGCTTTCTCCTTATAGATTATTACCGCTACAGATGTTGGTGCATTATAGTAACTTAAGTAAAGCTCTTTGAGGTATGTATGGCTAAAACCCCTTCTTCTTAGAAATTGAGCTCCCATGGTGTCCATGCAAATATTGTAAGTCCGAAATTTATTGATGTAGTACTTGTTATTTCAAAGGAATTGGTGTTGCAAGAATATATGTGAAAGGTGTATCCCAATGTGTTCAATATGCTATTATTGGTAATTTGAGGATATGTAAAGAATGTGAACTATGTGCTAAAATGCCTAGATCTCAAGTCAAGTTTAAATTGAGATTGTTATGCCAAACTATATGAAATCCTCTATGTATAAAGATGTTTGAAATAAATTAAATGAATTTGGGAAATAGAGTGTGGCCAACGTGCCGAGAACTTGAGTTATAATTGTGCCTGGTGATGCCTATGACATGAGAAAATATGAAATAGATTATGAAATGAGCCTTGACTCTACTTTCCATAAATGACTTCAATAATAAAGTTTCCTAAAGGCTTTGTACACAATTTATGCCCATAAGTGGTTGTTCGAGATAATGTTTTGCCTTATAAGTACATCCAATGTGATCCGAGTTGTTACATGCTCCGATGTTGAAATGGTATATTGTCGTGATTGGAAAAGAGTAATTCAATAATAATTGGTGTAATTGCTTTTTATCACTTTGATGTGTGTTTCTATTGTGGTTTTGTGTGTCCCCTCCTTTTTGGAAGAATCCTTTGTGTTTAAAGTTTTGTTGCTAATGAACTTGAGGTGTATGATTTCTAAAATATTGTATAAGCCCATGATTCATGATTCCTCTCATGTGTACTTGACATCTTGGATTGAATGGCTTGTTGTTGAAATTGATATTGATGTGAAATGTGGGGGAAAGGAGCTCGAATTATGAAATGTGGCCTAGTGCCAAGTATGATGTGATAATTGTGGCCCCAAGGGCCGATGAACTGACATATGTGAAGTAAAGATTAAAATGAGATGATATATGGAAAAGGAAACAATGTCTTGGTAAAACGGCCTAGACGATCGGGCCATGATCGGACGCCATACTACACACATGGTTGTATTGTGTTGATATTGAAACTGGAAAGTGATAATGAAATTGTGATTGAGGTACATGTCTTAAATGAGGCCACCTAGCCGATCGGGTCGTGATCGGACTCCGCGCAATAAAGTGGTGGTATTGTGAATGATGATGAAAAGTATTAAAAGCCGCAACCTAGAGGTATGGGAATTATGTGAAAGTTATATGATCCTTCGATTTGATGATGTGGTGATTGTTTAAAGCATTTGATTGATCTTTATGATTTCATTGTTCTTGTATGACAGTTCTTTCTATTGAGATGGTCTTTATGATTCCATTGTTCTTGTATGACAGTTCTTTCTATTGAGATGGTGTTTATGATTTATTTGTTCTTGTATGATAGTTCTTTCTAATGAGATGGTGTTTAGTTATACATACTAGTACTATTCCATGTTACTAACGTCCCTTTTGCCGGGGGCGCTACATCTTTAAATGGATGTAGGTGGTTCCATAGCAGTCAGTGTTGGTCGCTGCTAGTGGCGTATCCTTTTTTCAGCCGACTTGGTGAGCCCCACTTCATTTCCGGGTCCTGTATCATCTGTTCATCATGTACTTGTATTTGAGGTATAGCCGGAGCCTTGTTGCCGGCATATTCATATTTCTCTTCAGTTGTATTTAGAGGCTCCGTATACAGGTTGTGGATAGTGTCGGGAATTGGAATTAAAATAGAAATATTGATGTTTGGCAAAGATCTATAAAACTTGTAATATTTTGAAAATTATGAACGAAGTTGCTAATGGAAATGAAATGGAAATCGTTAATGACATGTTTATAGAATTTTATTAATGGTGTACATGTCCTCTTTATTCAAAGACGAATTTGGGTAGAATGAGATCTAACAGGCTTCCTCAGTCGGGTTTACTCGGTTGAGCGTCGGTCGCGCTCCTCGGTTTTGGGGCGTGACAAACTTGGTATCAGAGCCTAAGGTTTTAAAGTGTCCTAGGATATCTCGGAGCCGCGTCTAGTAGAGTCCTTCTTATCGGTGTGTTGTCGACCGCATCTATAAGTTGGAGGCTATTTGGACATTTAGGAATTTCACCCTTCTTTGATACTCCAGATAATGCAGTAGAACCCAAGATAGGGAGCTAATTTCCTCGCTATGTCTTACTCTCAAGATGAGTAATCTTGAAACTATAATCCATGAGTTTAAAGCAGTAAGGAGGGAATAACCCCAACATTGAATCTGAGGGAGATTGCCCAAGAGTTTGTTAGAAGAATGTATCGAGCCATGGAGGGATAGGTAGAACTTGTTGCTAAGGGGAGTACCCTTGTTCCTATTAATGTCTTTGCACCACCAGATCATGTAGTATATCAGTATGTTACCAACGTACGTTAGGGATGTGGAGTCGAGGGGGTATCGATTAAGCTATTGCCCTATCAACCTAAGGTCACCAAGTAAGTCACTCCTTAGTACATCAATATGAACAACACAAGATTTCTACTTGTTGTACATGTACATACATATTGAAGAGTTCTCATAAACATGGTCTTAAGAAGATGTTGAATAACAAAACATTACATGTATCGACTCTTTGAACGAGACGCATTGTTTGTGAATCCACTCTATTACAAATTCTCTTATTTACAACCTCTTATGGGATTGAGCTCTATAATTATGTCCTTGAATTGAGTTATAACTCTAAGATTACTACTTCCCACATGCTTTCCTAAATTGTCAACAAGGGACTATACCCGATGAATTTCTTACAGAATCTTTTTATTTAAATGGACAACATCTGCTCACTTGTGCCTATGCATGCACCGTCATAAAGTTTACCTATGTGGTGCAAAGTTCCATGTAAAGCATCCCAGTGTTGTGATCCTTCTCGAGTCACCCTTTTTCTCACAGGTGTATATGCCTTCTATGGTTTGAATAGTCACTCTACTCTCATGCGAGTATCATCATTTAACGTTCTCACTATCTAGTAACATAAGAGCATACCTTACCACCTATCATAGGAGTGCATGACAATCGAAATGGTCACCGTGTGCATAAAATTTCTCTAAAAATTGAGATCCTCACATCTCCGTCATAGAAAGATCTTGTGTCGCCATCTTAGTATAACTTTCGTGTCCACTTGGGACATCCCGTAGTAAGTAGCTCACTTGTATTGCAGTTTGGTTGTCCGTGATGTGGTCTTGTATTGCAGTTTGGGAGTTAATATAACATAAACATGTCCAGCTCATAACAAATGTTTATTTTCTCTTTATACTTCCACAACATGCGTTATCCTTAGTTAGTGAATTCATTGTGCTAGTTTCCAAACACTTGTTCAATAACTATGAGAGAACATATCCTTCTATGTGTCATTGTAGCACTTCCTTTCTCATAAGGACCCTTACTAGGCTCTCCGTCAAGACCAAGCGCACCTTTGGGGGTTATCATAGCACAACGCCTGTTTCTCATGTTTTTTCTATCTTTCATTAGCATCCGGGTATTTCTCAAGTCAAAATCCAGGGAAAACTCATTATAAACATCTACAAATCTTCCATGATTATTTTATACTATCTCATTGGGTTCCGTACACACTGGACTCCTAGAATCATTGACTATGTCATTGTCATGTGCGGGGAGTTTTGCTACCCTTGGTATTCCACCTCCCTGGGTGGATAGGAGTGTTATTTGTCTTTCTCCCCGGAGGATCATGTTTTTAACCAATACATGATTTTATCCCAATATTATGATGTCCTTGCTATGTGGTTTCACTCGTGAAAGGTTAAGATTAGATGCCTTCAGAGTTTTGCACCTATCATGAGCATATTAATTGGGAAGACAAGTTTTCGTATCTTTAGTTCTCTCATATAGGATCAATTATCAGGAAGGGTTAAGCTGTCTGAAATATGATAATCTCATAAGTGTTCAACTTCTTTTCATCCTCATGAGCTTGTGGCATAGATTCCTTGTGTTAGTTAATGTTAGGAGTGTAATTCAACTTCATGTATTTTGAAACCCATGTCACATTCAAGGTACCATAGTATTCTCATTCTTGATAAACTGATTTTCCCTACACTCCAGGAGACGACTGGGTCACGTACATGAATATTCCTCCTTAATGATTCCTATTGCCAATGTCCTAGTTACCCCTATGCCTCATTGGTCTAATAATTGATGTCGTCATAATGATTAACCATGTCAGTATTGTTAGTAGTAATCTTCATGTCGCTTAGCATATAACCTCATGAAATACTCTGCTCAGCACAATAATAAATTCCTGGATAATTCTAGCCCAATCTTGAACCTTGTTTTCCTCATTGCATTAAATCTATTAGGTATTGAAGGTCCAAACATGTCAATGGGAAACATCACCGTGTGGTCACATATATTCGGTAGGTAATTTTATGGTCAATTCATGATAGCACATCTTAGTGTAATCACTGAAGGTCATCAAAGGTTCTTAGTGTAATCGTTGAAGGTCATCAAAGGTTTAGTGTGGGTGTTCGCATAGAGATTTAGAATTTAGGAGGGTGAACGGGTTATTCTCGATTTTCCCTTAAAGATGTTATGTGAGTTGATAATGAAGGTTGAATAAGTGTTTTTCACATTATGCCGCACTAGGAGTATGAAGTTTCCACATAGTTGTTCCCCATATATTTTGTGTTTTCACATGTCTATGTCTAAGAAGGTAGTTGGAGATCCTTTGTGTGTCATTCCGGTAGAAATTACTAAAGGTGGAGGTAATGGATAGTTGGCCTATGAAGGGTATCTATTTATCATCCTTGTTAGGTAAGTTTTGGGGTGGAGATTGTTTCCGCGAATGTGTTATGGCGAAGTCTATAAGTAAAAGAGGCCACATTAAAGGCCGAGATTGTTGTGGAAATAAAGTATTTTCTCTTGATTGTATAGCAATTGGTTTTGATTTGAAAGGTACCTTATAGGTGTTATGATTTAAAAATGGGCAGTCCATGTTCAGGTATCATTTTGATAATGTAGCACTTGTAATGCTGAGATTAGTGTTATGGATATATACGTTGTGGTGCTTTGTCGAGTTGTGGATGTGTTGTTAGAATGGTTTCGGTGGTTCTCTGGCAGGTGGATAGGCCTAGTTCCAAAGGAGATGCTGTCAAAATTTCTGAAAAAAATTGGGAGTTAGTCAACATTTGGGCGGACTCTATTTCTCATTCAAGGATGAATGATCCTAAGAGGGGGAGAATGTAATGCCCCGGAAAGTTTCGCTAAGTAATTTAGGATTTCGTGGTGCCAGGTAGGCTAATTATAATATTTTACGTGCTATTAACATGATGGACATCAATTGGATTTGGTAAATAAGTGTACAAGTCTTATGGTAAGTAATTTGGGGTCCAAAGAAAGGCCTAAGTCTAAGTCAAATTGGAAAATTTCATAATAGGCTAAAAATCCAAATGAGTTCGCACAAGTCCCCATTTTGAACGAGCATATAAATGTATTATCTGATGAGAAACCTATAATATGAAAGTTCTTCGAGTCTAGTTTTCAACTCTTCAAACCGTTCGTCATTTGGACATTCCTACACAAAGTTATGAGAAAATTACCAAAAGCTAGCAAAATCCCATTCTGCGGCCGATTTTGCAATCGCAGAAGTGGTTATGCGACCGCAAAATGGTTGCAGACTTGTCCACTATAGCGCAGTTTTGGGCACCAGTTCCGCGATGCATTTTGCGACCCACATTCCTGTTTTGCGGTCCATTATGCAACCGCAGACCCGATTTCGGAGGCTTATTTTTCCTATTTTTATAACCCGACCCCATTTTAATAAATAGGCTCAGGGGCTTCATTTGGGGTCATTTTTCTACTGATTTTAGAGAGAGTTGAGAGCATATAGAGAGAGAAAGAAGGATCCTAGCTTCATAAACCAAATCTTGTTCAAGTTTTCAAGAATCAA
>NW_017680985.1:0-1251 GCF_001879085.1 Nicotiana attenuata
CAGACATCCCAAAATACAACGGGACCACTGATCTCAACGAGCACATCACCACATATACTTGTGGCATAAAAGGAAATGATTTGGAAGACGATGAGATTGAGTCCGTTTTGCTAAAAACGTTTGGGGAAACTCTGTCTAAGGGCGCCATGATTTGGTACCATAACTTACCCCCGAACTCTATTGATTTGTTTGCCATGTTGGCAGACTCATTTGTAAAGGCACATACCGGTGCCATAAAAGTCGCAACAAGGAAGTCCGATGTATTCAAACTAAAGCAAAGGGAGAACGAGATGCTGAGGGAATTTGTCTCCCGCTTCCAGTCATAATGAATGGAGTTACCACCGGTTTCCGATGACTGGGCCATACAAACCTTCACTCAGGGGCTAAATGAATGAAGTTCGATAGCTTCGAAGTAGCTGAAGCAGAACTTGATCGGGTATCCTGCCGTGACTTGGGCGGATGTGCATAACATGTACTAATCAAAAATTAGGGTGGAGGATGATCAGTTGGGAGCCTCTTTGGGCTCAGTTTATCGAAGCAGGTTACTGGCAAAGGACTCAGGAAATGCAGGTAGGGGGTCAAGGTCGAATAAGGAAAGATATCAGCCATACGTCGAGGATCGAAGGAACATTTCAAGGTATAACGATACCTCGAAATGATCCAAGAGCAGATCGAGGTCAAAGTTCCCGGGGACTCATGAGCAAAATTGAGTTTGATAGACATTTGAGACCGGTAGAGGCACCCCGATTGTCAAAGTACAACTTCAGCGTCGATGCCTCGGGTATCATCTCAGCCATCGGCAAAATTAGAGATACTAGATGGACCAAGCCTATACAGACCGATCCTTCTCAAAGGAACCCCGACTTGATGTGTAAGTATCATGGTACTCATGGGCATAGGACCGAGGATTGCAGGCAGCTTAGAGAGGAGGTAGCCCAGTTGTTCAATGAGGGGCATCTTCGTGAATTTCTCAGCGACCCGGCCAAGAACCATTTCCGAGAAAGAGATGCAAACAGGAAGAATGAACCTGAAGAACCTCAACATGTCATTCACATGATCATCGGTGGAGTCGACGTCCCACAGGGACCCATATTCAAACGTACCAAAGTATCCATGACAAGGGAGAAGCGGACTCGGGACTACATGCTCGAGGACACCCTCATATTCAGCGAGGAAGACATCGAGGCCTTATCTCAGCCTCACAATGATGCATTGGTAATTTCTATCCTTTTAAATAAAGTTCAAGTTAAA
>NW_017680985.1:4906-6795 GCF_001879085.1 Nicotiana attenuata
CACACTTTTTCTGTCAAAGATTCTTTAGTTTCAGGCTAAGATATGCTAGCTCAGCAAACGTACCCGTGTATGGAAACAACAGCTCGGATCCCATTGAGAAATAATGCAACAGCTGCAGGACCGGTATGCCACCGCTAAACCCTGGGGTAGCACTAGTGCCAAACCCGTCGATGTTGGTTCACATATTTCCTGAACGTCGATTTGGATACTGATGTCGAAAGAAGTGTACGCGGAGGGGATCAACCTGAGGCTCAAAGGACACAGGCTCAAGGAGAAAAAGAAGTTAGTCTACAAGTGATTTTTGAGATGTTGCAAGCACAACAAGTTGTCATCGCCCAGTTACAGAGTCAGCAAAAGACTCCGAGCATGGCTGGGCCAGAAACCCGGAGAGGTCAAGCAATAACGGCTCGGGAACTGACCCCACCGTTATGAGAATGCTCGAGGAACTCACGAAGAGGATCGAGTCAGGAGAGAAAAGGATTGAGGACAACGACAAAAAGGTGGAAACATACAACTCGAGGGTCGACCGAATACCGGGAGAACCTCCGATTTTGAAAGGACTAAACTTGAAGAAGTTCATGCAAAAACCATTCCCCCAGAGTGTGGCTCTGAAGCCCATCCCAAAGAAGTTTCGGATGCCAGACATCCCAAAATACAACGGGACCACTGATCTCAACGAGCACATCACCACATATACTTGTGGCATAAAAGGAAATGATTTGGAAGACGATGAGATTGAGTCCGTTTTGCTAAAAACGTTTGGGGAAACTCTGTCTAAGGGCGCCATGATTTGGTACCATAACTTACCCCCGAACTCTATTGATTTGTTTGCCATGTTGGCAGACTCATTTGTAAAGGCACATACCGGTGCCATAAAAGTCGCAACAAGGAAGTCCGATGTATTCAAACTAAAGCAAAGGGAGAACGAGATGCTGAGGGAATTTGTCTCCCGCTTCCAGTCATAATGAATGGAGTTACCACCGGTTTCCGATGACTGGGCCATACAAACCTTCACTCAGGGGCTAAATGAATGAAGTTCGATAGCTTCGAAGTAGCTGAAGCAGAACTTGATCGGGTATCCTGCCGTGACTTGGGCGGATGTGCATAACATGTACTAATCAAAAATTAGGGTGGAGGATGATCAGTTGGGAGCCTCTTTGGGCTCAGTTTATCGAAGCAGGTTACTGGCAAAGGACTCAGGAAATGCAGGTAGGGGGTCAAGGTCGAATAAGGAAAGATATCAGCCATACGTCGAGGATCGAAGGAACATTTCAAGGTATAACATACCTCGAAATGATCCAAGAGCAGATCGAGGTCAAAGTTCCCGGGGACTCATGAGCAAAATTGAGTTTGATAGACATTTGAGACCGGTAGAGGCACCCCGATTGTCAAAGTACAACTTCAGCGTCGATGCCTCGGGTATCATCTCAGCCATCGGCAAAATTAGAGATACTAGATGGACCAAGCCTATACAGACCGATCCTTCTCAAAGGAACCCCGACTTGATGTGTAAGTATCATGGTACTCATGGGCATAGGACCGAGGATTGCAGGCAGCTTAGAGAGGAGGTAGCCCAGTTGTTCAATGAGGGGCATCTTCGTGAATTTCTCAGCGACCCGGCCAAGAACCATTTTCGAGAAAGAGATGCAAACAGGAAGAATGAACCTGAAGAACCTCAACATGTCATTCACATGATCATCGGTGGAGTCGACGTCCCACAGGGACCCATATTCAAACGTACCAAAGTATCCATGACAAGGGAGAAGCGGACTCGGGACTACATGCTCGAGGACACCCTCATATTCAGCGAGGAAGACATCGAGGCCTTATCTCAGCCTCACAATGATGCATTGGTAATTTCTATCCTTTTAAATAAAGTTCAAGTTAAA
>NW_017680985.1:10284-12172 GCF_001879085.1 Nicotiana attenuata
CCTACCAATAAACTAAAAGGCCTTCATATACTTCGAAAACACTGGTTAAATTAGGCTACCCTCGGCAAAAGTAAATTATAAGGGGATTCGATATAATCAGCCCTCGAATAATGTGAAGGTTAACATCAACCTTCTATGAAACATCAAGAGGTATTCGATTAATGTTGCATATCAAATTACAAACGAGGTTCCAATCAATCGAACCTTCGAAAAAGCCAAACGGGTACAAAAAACACATACCAAGGCATACAAAATTTTCACTAAGTCTTTTAGCCGAAAAAAGGGAAAAATTATAGCCATTTTGGAGGCCGAATCGCCTCAACTTAAAGAGCCTAAGGGCCAATACAAAAAAGCCTAAGGGCTAACTTTATTTCGAGTTCGAGCAAGTACTCACTCGACCACCAAGCCCAAGGGCTACCCGAGTTCGAGAAAATTCTCACTCGGGGACTATCCACGAAGCCTAAAGGCTAACTTTATTTCGATTTCGAGCAAGTACTCACTCAACCACCAAGCCCAAGGGCTACCCGAGCTCGAGAAAATTCTCACTTGGGGACTATCCACGAAGTCTAAGGGACAACTTTATGTCATACTCGAGACCTTGCTCTCGCTCAACTCAGACCCAAGAATTCCTACTCACGTCAATTTAAGCTTACCTCAAGGGCTAACAAAGGCCTCGAGGAGTATTACATTGATCGGTTAGAAACCCAAGGGCCCTCATGACCCAAACCCGAGCTCGAACCGGTCATTTAAATTATGAGATCGAATTTTCAACAAATATGAACAAGATTCAACACAATCCAAAGATGAGACAAAAATAAAATCCTTTTGTATTTCCAAGAGATAGTTACAAAATATATTTACAACGCCCATGAAGGGTCCTTACACAAGAACAAGGAAACAAAAACAAAGCCAAGAACCTAATCTACTTTTAGGGCCACATCCTTGAGAGTGGCGCCTTCAGGAACCTCCTACGAGACAACAATAGATGAAGAAAAGGCTATAGCCCATCAAGAAGCAAAAGCTTTTAACAAGCGGAGAAAATTGTGGCCTGGTGAAAAACTTGGCAAGTATGGGTCTTGTCAGCACAACTATTCTAAAGCCACTCTCTGAGACAATATACCGGTGTGGGATGCAAAAGTTAGTAGATGATAGTACCACCTCACTCCATGGAAAGCAGAAAGAATGAAGTGCCACACCAAGTTGAAGTTAAGAGAGATGAGCGACAGGGAAAAGGTCGCATATCTCCTGATACAGGAAGGGTTTTGCGCCCCTTTTCCGTTGCTTCGAATCGAAGCTTCGAAAAGAAAAGCCTTGGCGTAACTGCTAAAGTTGCTACCATGTGACCAGGAGTTCACAGGTTTTGAATCATGGAAGCACATGATTAGATGAAAAAATAAAGAGGGGAAAGAACTAGAGTAAAAATGGTAAATGAACACAGTCTTTGTTCAAATCAGGATAGCCTCGTATTTATAGAAAGGCGGTGATGATTTCGGCGGCGCAAGTGGCCGACCAACACTGGTACGCATTTGATATTCTGGGGAAGAGCGTTGACATGACATTTACAGTCACTTCAAGCGCCCACATCACGGGTATGATGTCATCCTAAAAGGCTCAGGAAAATCAAGGTCCAAATCATTTCTTACTCTAAGAAATGCGGGGCCAAAACGGATGGAGGTCAAGAAAATAGGGGCCAAGACCTCGTGCTCATTCAACTCGGGCCCGAGGGTTGCATCATTACAAGCTTGATCTAAGCTCGAGAATTACCTAAGACCTCAAGAGGCATCATGTTAATCAATAAAGAACCTAAGGGTTCATTGCGTTCTAAGTTTGAACCAACACTCAGGCTGATAATTTGGGTTGTACAAGCGAATTTTCTATAAATAAAGGA
>NW_017680986.1:0-7236 GCF_001879085.1 Nicotiana attenuata
GCGGCCCCTATGACTAGATTAACCCAGAAGGGTGCCCCATTTCAGTGGACAGAGGAGTGTGGGGCGAGCTTTCAGAAGCTCAAGACAGCTTTGACTACAGCCCCAATTTTGATGTTTCCTACCGGTTCGGGGTCTTATACTGTCTATTACGACGCCTCGAGAGTTGGCCTTGGAGCGGTGTTGATGCAGGACGGTAGGGTGATTGCCTACACATCTAGACAGTTGAAGATACATGAAAAGAATTACCTTGTCCACGACCTTGAGTTAGCTGCCATTGTTCATGCCTTGAAGATCTGGCGCCATTATTTGTACGGTGTGCCTTGTGAGATCTATACTGACCATCAGAGCTTGCAGCACTTGCTCAAGCAAAAGGATCTAAATATGCGTCAGAGGAGGTGGTTAGAGTTGCTAAAGGATTATGATATCGCTATCCTGTATCACCCGGGCAAGGCCAATGTGGTGGCGGATGCCTTGAATCGCCGGACGGAGAGTTTGGGGAGTTTGGCATATCTACCAGCTTCAGAGAGGCCTATGGAGATGGATGTTCAGGCCTTAGCCAGCCAGTTTGTGAGATTGGATCTTTTAGAGCCCAGTCGGGTTCTAGCTTGTATGGTTTCCCGGTCTTCCTTATTTGATCGTATCAGGGAGCAGCAGTATGAAGACCCTTATTTGCTTGTCCTTATGGACAAGGTTCAGCGTGGAGATGCCAGAGATGTGACCATCGGAGATGACGGGGTATTGAGGATGCAGGGCCGGATTTGTGTGCCCAATGTTGATGGTCTTCGAGAGTTGATTCTAGCAGAAGCCCATAGTTCGCGGTATTCCATCCATCCGGGTGCCGCGAAGATGTATCGGGACTTGAGGCAGCACTATTGGTGGAGGCGGATGAAGAAAGATATAGTTGGTTATGTGTCTAGATGCCTCAACTGCCAGCAGGTGAATATGAGCACCAGCGCCCGGGTGGGTTGCTTCAGCAGATAGAGATTTTGGAGTGGAAGTGGGAGCGCATCACCATGGACTTTGTATCTGGACTCCCACTGACCTTGAAGAAGTTTGATGCCATTTGGGTCATTGTGGATCGGCTGACCAAGTCCGCTCATCTCATTCCTGTATGTACCACTTATTCATCGGAGCGGTTGGCAGAGATTTATATCCGGGAGATCGTCCGTCTGCATGTCTAGTTTCTATTATTTCGGACAGAGGTACTCAGTTTACATCGCGGTTCTGGAGAACCGTGCAGCAGGAGCTAGGTACTCGGGTGGAGTTGAGCACAGCATTTCACCCCCAGACAGACGGGCAGTCCGAGCGCACTATTCAGATTCTTGAGGATATGCTCCGTGCGTGTGTGATTGAGTTTGGAGGGTCTTGGGATCATTTCTTGCCATTGGCGGAGTTTGCTTACAACAACAGTTATCAGTCTAGCATTCAGATGGCGTCGTATGAGGCTTTATATGGTAGGAGGTGTAGATCTCCGGTGGGCTGGTTTGAGCCGGGTGAGGCCAGGCAATTGGGCATAGAGTTGGTTTAGGACGCATTGGAGAAGGTTAAGATGATTCAGGATAGACTCCGTACAGCCCAGTCCAGACAGAAGAGCTACGCGGACAGGAAGGTTCGTGATGTTTCATATATGGTTGGTGAGCGGGTTCTGCTTCGGGTTTCGCCTATGAAAGGCGTCATGAGGTTTGGGAAGAAAGGAAAGTTGAGTCCGAGGTTTATTGGCCCTTTTGAGATCTTGAGGCGAGTTGGGGAGGTTGCCTATGAGCTTGCCTTACCTCCCAGTTTGGCCGGAGTCCGTCCGGTATTTCATGTTTCGATGCTCCGGAGGTATCACAGTGATCCGTCGCACGTGTTGGATTTCAGTTCAGTCCGGTTGGACAAGGATCTATCCTATGTTGAGGAGCCTGTGGCTATATTGGACAGACGGATCAGAAAGTTGAGGTCAAAGAACATAGCTCCAGTGAAGGTTCAGTGGCGGGGTCAGCCGGCCGAGGAGGCGACCTGGGAGACCGAGCAGGATATGCGCGGCAGTTACCCTAATCTTTTCGCTACTTCAGGTATGTTCTCTATGCTCGTTCGAGGACGAATGAATGTTTAAGTGTAGGAGGATGTGACGACCCGGCCGGTCGTCTTAAGAATTAACGCCCCGATCCCCTATTAACTGCTTCCCCTAAGTTCAATTTTGCTATTTTGGTTTGCCGGGACATTTGGTGTTGGGTTTCGGAGAGTTTTGGGACACTTAGTCCCTACATGAGAGCTTAAGTGTTGAAAAATGGTCCGTAGTCGGAACCGTGTGAAGGCGACCTCGGAATGGAAATCCGATGGTTCCGTTAGCTCCGTTAGGCGATTTCAGGGCTGGGAGCGTGTTCGCAATGTATTTTGGAAGTTCGTAGCTCATTTAGGCTTGAAATGCCGAAGTTTAAATTTTTGAAGTTTCCGGTCCGATAGTGAGTTTTTTGATCCGAGGGTCGGATTGGAATTTCAGAAGTTGCAGTAGCACCGTCATGTCATTTGGGATGTATGTGCAAAGTTTTAGGTCATTCGGACGTGTTTTGGTTAGGTTTTTGATCGAAAGTGTATTTTGATAAAATTTGAAGTTCTTAGGCTCAAATCCTTGTTTAATTCGAGTTTCCGGCGTTGTTTTAGGTGGTTTAAGGATTGGTACAAGTTTGAATGAGGTATTAGGTGTTATTGGTGCTTTTGGTTGAGGTCCCGGGGGCCTCGGGATGATTTCGGATGGTTAACGGAGAATTTTTTGAAGTGTTGCAGTAGCTGATTTCTTCTCTTCTGGTATTTCCGCTTCTGCGGCTTGGGCACCGCAGAAGCGGCCATTCTATCACAGGAGCGGAATTTGGGCTCCCCCAGCTTTTCCGCAGGTGCGGAAGATCAACCGCAGATGCGGCTACGCACCTGCGAGACTTTTATCGCAGATGCGGCCCTGGGTCAGTTGAGAGAAACTGCAGAAGCGGTAAGTACCCCGCAGAAGCGGGAACCGCAGGTGCGGTTACTAGTCCGCAGAAGCGGAAATCCCTGTTCAGATATAGAGATTTAGAGGGTTAGTTTTCAAAAGTTAGAAAAATCAAATTGAGCTCGGGGAAGGGCGATTTTGAAGAGGAGATTATTGGGTAACGTTTCTTTAATCCCTTCTAGTTATATTTCATCATTATGTAGTTAAACCCATCATTAAAATTCGAATTGAGGATCAAAAATTGGAAAAATTGGGTGAAACTTCATAGGCTAAACTATTGAGTTTTGAGTGGGTGTTTGACCTCCGATTTGGGAGATTTTTGTATGGTTAGACTCGTGAGAGTACGAGGGTTCTGAAAATGTAAAAAATTATTCGATTCCGAGACGTTGGCCTAAAGGGCATTTCGGTCATTTTACCTAATTTCGCACCTTAGCTTTGAATTAATTAGTAGAATGAGTTGCTTGCGATGTTATTTACAATGTGTAATTGAATTGAATAGATTTGGGCCGTTTGGAGTCGGATACTCGTGGCAAAGGCGTGGTTTCTAGTTGATTTTGAGCCGGTTCGAGGTAAGTGGCTTGTCTAACCTTGTGTGGGGACCTTTCCCCTTAGGATTTGTTATTTGGTATTTGAGTGCTTTGTACGCGAGGTGACGAGCGCGTACTTGAGCCAATTGTTGAAAATTCGGTTTTTACTTAAAATATTGAGACTGAGTTTCCTTCATATTTGCCTTATTTTACTTGCAATTATAACCTGTGTTAGATTCGAAAAACATGTTTAGTTGATACGACTTGCCTAATTGCTTAAGTTGCCTTGCCTGCACTACGTGAAGCATGCTAGACTAGTACTACCTGTTGCTTATCTTTTGTACTTCATTTCTGAGTATCTTCTGGTTGTGGTTGCGCATTTACATTGGGACTACGGATGTGGGATTCCAGTAGCTCCCCCCCCCCCCCTATTTGTTTGTTACTTTGGGACTACGGGTTCAATTCCCGGTAGACTCCCCTGCTACTTTTACTTGGGACTGCGGGTTAGATTCCCAATAGACTCCCCCTGCACATTGATAGTTGGACTACGGGACAGTATCCCGAGAGATCCTTCGGAGTTACACATATGATGGACTACGGGACGGTATCCCGGGAGATCCACGTGGACAGTTGNCGTGTATTTGGACAACTAGCCCAATCAGCATCACAGAAGCAAGTCAGGCTGTCTTCATTCGAGTTGCCCAGGAAAATCCCCATCCCTGGTTCATGTTTGAGATACCTCACCACTCTCATAGCTGCATCCCAATGAGACCTTTTTGGCTCTTGCATGAATTGACTAAGAGTCTGTACTGCAAACACAATATCTGGCCTAGTGATGGTTGATAAAACAGTCTACCAACCAGTCGTTGGTATTCACTTGCATCAGACAACACTTCATCATTTCAAACACCAGTATGTCTATCAAATTCTACAGAAGTGAACTTTTGATTGAGGTCAATTGGAGTGAGAGCAGGCTTGGCACCTCCCAGGCCTAAGTCAGAGGTCAACCGGAGACAATACTTCCTTTGGTTCAAAAGAATTCCACTCTTGGATCTTAGCACCTCAATCCCTAGGAAATATTTCAGGTCACCAAGGTCCTTGACTTTGAATTGCTGATGTAGCACCTCCTTGGTCTCATTGATGAATTGTGGATTATTTCCAGTTATCAATAGATCATCTACATAAATCAGTACTGCCACAAAGTCTTCACCTTTCCTCTTGGTGAACAATGAATAATCATGAAGGCTTTGAGTGTATCCTGCAGCTATGAGGGCTTCACTGAGCTTGATGTTCCATTGCCTTGAAGCCTGCTTTAACCCATATAGTGATTTCAGCAATTTGCAGACTTTTGTCTCCCCCTGCTTTCTGATACCTTGAGGCAGCTCCATGTACACTTCCTCATATAAATCACCTTGTAGAAAGGCATTATAGACATCCATTTGTGAAATGTTCCAACCCCCGGAAGCAGCTAGTGCAATGACAGACCTCACAGTTACCATTTTTGCAACTGGTGAGAAGGTTTCATTGTAATCTAAACCTTCTCTCTGACTATACCCCTTGGCAACCAATCTGGCCTTAAACCTTTCCACTTCCACTAGCTTTGTACTTGATTTTGTATACCCATTTTGATCCAATTGCCTTTTTTCCTTCTGGCAGATCAACAACATCCCAGGTCTTGTTGTCTTCTAGTGCCTTGATCTCCATCTCCATTGCTTCAATCCACCTTTTGTCCTTTGAAGCTTCAGCAAAGTTCTTTGGTTCAGTCATTATGGAGATGTTGGCTAGAAACTTCCTGCATTTATCTTTCAGCTTGTCATAAGACAAGTAGTTATCTAAAGGATATGAGGACCCCTGGCTCCCCTTTGTGGTTACATAATCTTGCAACCATAAGGTCTCCTTTGCTGTCCTTTTTTATCTCCTTAGCTCATTATTGTCCAGTTCTATCCCTGGTGAGACAATGGAATTATCTTGTAGTGTTGATTGTTGTTGTTCTGGTGCCAACATCCTTACATCATCTGAACTAGATGCAGCAGCTTCTGCTTCAGACATGTCTGTGTTGTTGCCTCCTGCAACTACTGAAGAGTGCTGCTCATTCTCACACCTTCTGACATCAGCTGTTGTGAGATCATCATGATATCTTGGTTCAACTGCCTCCCCAGAATCATTAATGTCAGTCCTCTCAGGTTGCAGGTCTGTACTACTGAGGTGTTCAGCTGCAAACATCTTTGTTTTTGTGTTTTCTCCTGCAATTGGAACTTGAGAAGCTGGCTTTGCAAAAGGAAATATATGTTCCTTGAACACTATATCTCTGCAAACAAAGAAACAGTTAGTGGATAAATCCATCAGCCTATATCCCTTCTGTGTTTCTGCATATCCCAGAAATACTGCTGCCCTTGCTCTAGGTGAGAACTTGTCCTCTTTGATCATGTTAGTAGCATAGCAGAGACATCCAAACACCCTCAAATGACTCAAACTTGGTGTTTTGTCATATAGAGCTTCATATGGAGACTTTCCATTCAACAATGCAGTAGGCAGTCTATTTATCACATAAACTGCTGTATTAACACACTCTCCCCAGTATTTTGTTGGAACATTAGCTTGGACTTCATTGCTCTTGCTATATCTAGAATATGCCTATGTTTTCTCTCCACCACTCCATTTTGTTGTGGAGTATATACACAACTGCTCTGATGTATTATCCCATAAGAACCAAACAATTCCATCATGCGTTTATTGAAGAATTCTGTTCCATTGTCTATCCTAATTATTTTCATTTTGGACTGAAACTGTGTTTGCAACATAGACAAAAACTTCTTAAGTACCACAACAACATCACTCTTCAATTGAAGTAAATGTATCCAAGTATATCTTGTATTATCATCAACAATAGTCAAGAAAAAACGTTTCCTATCATGAGTTGGGTACTTATATGGTCCCCAAACATCCAAATGCAATAGAGAAAGAGGCTTCTCACTTGTAGTCAAACTCCTAGGAAACACTAATCTACTTTGCTTAGCAAGAGGACATACAAGGCAGTCATTGTTTATTGCTAAATCTTCTACTTTATTGTGAAAGAAATCTATATTCTTCATAGTACTGACTGAAGCATGGCCTAATCTTCTGTGCCAAAGTGCTCCATCTTCCTCATCCTTCTTTGTGCTTGTGGATGCAAACTGCTTTATTCCCTTGATGAATTTGTCCAAATCTCCCTTGAAACCTTTCTTCAATATGTACAGACCACCTTTTTCTCTACCAATCCCCCTCACCATGCCAGTGTAAAGGTCCTGGAACAGGCAGAAGTCAGGAAAGAAATTCACTGAGCATAATAGTTGTCTAGTTAGCTTAGAAACTGACAAAAGGTTGAATTTGAACTCGGGAACAAACAATACATCATGCAATTCCTCCTTATCAAGAATGATTGCTTTACCAATGTGTGAAACACTAGCTTTTCCTCCTGTATGTAAATGAACCTGCACATTTCTATGTGTTTTCACTTTGTCTTTCTCTACTAAGGCCTCTAATTCACCAGCAATATGATGTGTAGCTCCAGAATCGATTATTCATTCAGTACAAGGCAAGTTTGACATTAGGGATGTAGCCATACCTGCCATGTTAGCTTGACATTCAGGAGTCTCTTTGTTCAGCATGTTTAGGATTTGCCTGTATTGATCTTCAGTGAAGTATGGCCGTCGCTTCCTAGTGCATCATCTCTGCCTTTCCCTTTCCTACTGATCCTCGTGTTGG
>NW_017680986.1:10154-12171 GCF_001879085.1 Nicotiana attenuata
AAAATTAGGAAGCCCAAGAAATGCAAAACAACTTAGTATTATCACTAACTTGAATGTTAATTTAAGAAGATTGTGATCTCTTAAGTGTAAAAATAACGATTTATTGAGAAATTTGACATAAAACCAAAAAAAAAAAAAAAAAAATGTAAAGCGCCACAAAATCAATTGCCCAAATGAACCACAGATCACATGTACTGAATACCCTCTATGACCATTTATAATTTGAATAGGAGAAAATGATCTTTACAAATCTCTGGGTGATAAAAGGCAATTGAGTCATTGGATTGTTGATCTATGTTGGAGATGAGAGTTTGCCAAACTTTCCAAATAACGAAACATCTTCCATTAGTTATATGGTGAATTTATAGAATTATAATTTTCTCCTATATCATGTAATAATACTCCTCATGTTTTAAAAAGATTAGTTTTGGGCATGTGCATTGCGCGTATTCTTTAATATTAATTAGTATTAACTTTTTTAAAATCATATTAATATACAACCTTGAATTTATTAGTTTATTGTAAGAAAAATATATTTATTAGTTTCACTAAATAAAATTTTATAATTCAGATTTGAATTTAAAATTTTAAATATATACAATTGCATAAACATTCAAAATAAGTTTAGTGTACATTATGCAAATGTATTGAATTTTATTTTTAAGAAAACAAGCTAAGAAGTGACAAGTACGCAATCTTTTATTTATACAAACACGTATGTTCACATTCAACCTATTCCACTGGTTCACTCTCCTCCCCGATCCCACCCCCTCATGTTTCTTGCTTACTATTTCTTTAGCTTCATTTACCATAACAATAGTGGAGTTTAAAGAAGAGTGGAGATATATGATAGTTCTGGACATTTTTAATTTCTAATTAACTAATATAATTTACCCATAAGTTTTACCTGCAGGTTTTCTCCTCTTTCTACCTTTTAGCATTGCGTTTGCATAATTAATCTTTAATTTTCGAACAGCTCCGCAAGAATTTACAATGCTTCAAACTTTTCACCCTCACAAATGACTCCTTTATTTTATCTTACCTTGATAAAACAAATGGTTATATAGTGATTTTAGGAAAAGAGAAACGAAACGATGTATATGAACGGGCGATCAGTTATGTATAATTTGCATCATGAATTTGACGTAGTATTAAATTATTTGAATGAATTTAGTCTATAATTGATGAATTACTCATGCAACTTTTCAAATTCTTCGGATACATTTATAGCATTTAAGGGTCAAGTTATTTGGTTTATATAGGAACTAGTATACGCACTCGCGCGATGCGCGGATTGTTTCAAAGAAAAAATAATATAGTAGAAACATATCTTTATTGTAGACTAAATTTAGTGATCGCATTCAAAAGAATTAAATCAAAAATATATATATAAATTTCATAGGATTGTGTCTATGCTAGGACCACCAATATTTATGCATAAAAATATGATTAGTAGAGAAGGTTTGATAACTATAATAAACCAAAAGCTAAAGTAGATTTTTCAAAATTCACTTCCAGTTCATATACACATCGTCCGTAGTTGCAGGGAAAGTAAAATAATGATACAAAATCTCAACCAATAATCAAACATATATTCATAGTAGATATAAAATAACCGAGAGCTTTGTTATAGTCAATTTGGATAAACACCAAATCCAAGAGAACATACGTCCGATATTACAACATTTTTAACTAAATTAGCAATTATGTGTAAATTTGGATAGCTTCGCTGTTGCAACATGCAGGAGTAATGCTACAGAAGTACTTGGCTTAAAAAGGATTAGTCCACCTGAAAAAGCAGAAATTTGTCTCAAGTTATTATCAGAAAAAACAAAGAACAGTTATACATATGTGTAATTCATAATAATTAAGACATCACCTCTTGTTGTGGTGTACTTTGGATCAGAAGTATATGAGAACATGAGCAAGTCAGTCATGTTGTTGATGATATAAATGATGACTCACATGGATAACTAAGATCTTGGAAATGCCCAATTCTTGTTAGCATAATCTATAT
>NW_017680987.1:0-8566 GCF_001879085.1 Nicotiana attenuata
GGGGGAGGCCAGGCCAGATACTATGGCCTTCATGCCCGTACTGAGGTTGTCGCCTCTGATTCTGTCATCATAGGTATTATCCTGGTCTGTCATAGAGATGCATCGATTTTATTCGATCCAGGCTCCACTTATTCTTATGTGTTCTCTTATTTTGCCCCGCATTTGGGCGTATCTCGGGATTCCTTGAGTTCTCCTGTTTATGTTTCTACTCCTGTTGGAGATTCTCTTATTGTGAACCGCGTTAATCGGTCGTGTTTGATTGCTCTTAGTAGTTTTGAGACCAGAGCTGATTTATTATTGCTCAGCATGGTAGATTTGATGTTATCTTGGGCATGGACTGGTTGTCGCCCCATTATGCTATTCTTGATTGTCACGCAAAAACCGTGACGCTGGCTATGCCAGGTGTACCACGAGTAGAGTGGAAGGGTACCTTAGATCATACTTCCAGTAGAGTTATTTCATTCCTTAAGGCTCAGCGTACGGTTGAGAAGGGGTGTGATGCATATCTAGCTTATGTGAGAGATGTACTGATACCCCTACAGTTGATTCAAGCCCAGTAGTACGGGAGTTCTCTGATGTGTTTCCAGCTGATCTTCCGGGCATGCTGCCCGATAGAGATATTAATTTTGGAATTGATTTGTTGCCGCGCACTCAGCCAATTTCTATTCCTCCGTACCGCATGGCTCCTCCTGAGTTGAAGGAGCAGTTACAGGAGTTGCTTGATAAGGGTTTTATTCGGCCCAGTGTATCACCTTGGGGTGCTCCTGTCTTGTTTGTGAAGAAGAAGAAGGATGATTTTATGTGTATGTGCATTGATTATCGCCAGTTGAACAAGGTTACAGTGAAGAACCGTTATCCTTTGCCTCGTATTGATGACATGTTTGATCAGTTACAGGGTGCCCGTGTGTTTTCTAAGATTGACTTGCGTTCGGGCTATCATCAGTTGAAGATTCGGGAGCCAGATATCCCGAAGACTGCCTTCAGGACTCGGTATGGCCATTACGAGTTCCTTGTTATGTCATTAGGGCTGACCAATGCCCCAGCAGCCTTTATGCATTTGATGCACAGTGTATTTCGGCCATATCTTGACTCATTCGTCATTGTCTTTATTGATGACATTCTGGTATACTCCCGGAGTCGGGAAGATCATGAGCAGCACCTGAGGACAGTGCTTCAGACTTTGAGAGAAAAGAAGTTATATGCCAAGTTCTCGAAATGTGAGTTTTGGTTGGATTTCGCGGCGTTCTTAGGTCACGTGGTATCGAGTGAGGGGATAAAGGTGGATTCGAAGAAAGTGGCAGCAGTGCAGAGTTGGCCCAGACCATCCTCAGCTACAGAGATCCGCAGTTTTCTTGGCTTGGCGGGTTATTACCGTCGATTTGTTGAGGGATTTTCATCCATTGCAGCACCTATGACCAGGCTGACCCAGAAGGGTGCTGCGTTCTAGTAGACGGAAGAGTGTGAGGAGAGCTTCCAGAAGCTCAAGGCAGCCTTGACTACAGCTCCAATTTTGATATTGCCTACCGGTTCGGGGTCTTATACTGTCTAATGTGATGCCTCGAGGATTGTCCTTGGAGCGGTATTAATGCAGGACGATAAGGTGATTGCCTACGCGTCCAGACAGTTAAAAGTACATGAGAAGAATTATCCTGTCCATGATCTCGAGTTAGCTGCTATTGTTCACGCCTTGAAGATCTGGCGTCATTATTTGTACGGGGTGCCTTGTGAGATTTATACTGATCACCGGAGTTTGCAGCATCTGTTCAAGCAGAAGGACCTTAATTTGCGCCAGAGGAGGTGGTTAGAGCTGGTGAAGGACTATGATATCACTATCTTGTATCACCCGGGCAAGGCCAATATGGTGGCCGATGCTTTGAGTCGCCGGGCGGAGAGTTTGGGGAGTTTGGCTTTTCTACCAGCAGCGGAGAGGCCCATGGCGATGGATGTTCAGGCCTTAGCCAGCCAGTTTGTGAGATTGGATCTTTCGGAGCCCAGTTGGGTCCTTGCTTGTGTGGTTTCTCGGTCTTCCTTGTTTGATCGTATCCGGGAGCGTCAGTTTGATGACCCTCATTTGCTTGTCCTCCAAGACAAGGTTCGGCGAGGTAATGCCAGAGATGTTACCATTGGTGATGACGGGGTATTGAGGATGCAGGGTCAGATTTGTGTACCCAATGTTGATGGGTTTCGGGAGTTGATTCTAGAGGAGGCCCATAGTTCGCGGTATTCCATCCATCCGGGTGCCACGAAGATGTACTGGATTTGAGACAGCACTATTGGTGGAGACGGATGAAGAAAGATATAGTGGGGTTTGTAGCTCGATGCCTCAATTGTCAGCAGGTAAAGTATGAACACCAGAGACCGGGTGGGTTGCTTCAGCAGATAGAGATTCCGAAGTGGAAGTGGGAGCGGATCACCATGGATTTCGTAGTTGGGCTCCCACGGACTTTGAGGAAGTTCGATGCCATTGGGTGATTGTGGATAGGCTGACCAAGTCCGCGCACTTCATTCCTGTATGTACTACCTATTCTTCGGAGAGGTTGGCGGAGATTTATATCCGGGAGATTGTCCGTCTGCATGGTATTCCAGTTTCCATCATTTCACATAGAGGTACTCAGTTCACATCACGATTCTGGAGGGCCGTACAACATGAGTTGGGCACTCGGGTGGAGTTGAGCACAACATTTCACCCCCAGACGGACGGACAGTCCGAGTGCACTATTCAGATTCTAGAGGATATGCTCCGTGTGTGTGTGATGGAGTTTGGAGGTTCTTGGGATCAGTTCTTGCCACTGGCTGAGTTAGCCTACAACAATAGCTACTAGTCCAGCATTCAGATGGAACCGTATGAGGCCTTGTATGGTAGGCGGTGTAGGTCCCCGTTGGGTTGGTTTGAGCCGGGTGAGGCTAGATTATTGGGCACAAACTTGGTTCAGGACGCCTTGGAGAAGGTTAAGGTGATTCAGGATAGACTTCACACAGCCCAGTCCAGACAGAAGAGTTATACGGACCGGAAGGTTCGTGATGTTTACTATATGGTTGGAGAGTGGGTCTTGCTTCGAGTTTCACCTATGAAGGGCGTTATGAGATTTGGGAAGAAAGGGAAATTGAGTCCGAGGTTTATTGGTCCTTTTTAGATATTGAGACGTGTTGGGGAGGTTGCTTATGAGCTTGCCTTACCTCCCAGCTTGGCAGGAGTTCATCCGGTATTTCATGTTTCGATACTCCGGAAGTATCACGGTGATCCTTCGCACGTGTTGGATTTCAGTTCAGTCCAGTTGGACAAGGATCTATCGTATGTTGAGGAGCCATTGGCGATATTGGATAGGCAAGTTCGGAAGCTGAGGTCAAAGAACATTGCATCAGTAAAGGTTCAGTGGCGGGGTCAGCCGGTCGAGGAGGCTACATGGGAGACCGAGCAGGATATGCGCAGCCGTTACCCTCATCTTTTCACCACTTCAGGTATGTCTCTATGCTCGTTCGAGGACGAACAAATATTTTAAAAGGGGGAGGATGTAACGACCCGGCCGGTCGTTTTAAGAATTAACGCCCCGTTCCCCTATTAACTGCATTCCCCGTGTTTGTTTCTGCTATTGTGAGTTCTCGGGAGGATTCGTTTTGAGTTTCGGAGTGTTTTGGGACACTTAGTCCCTAAATAAGAGCTTAAGCTTTATAATTTGGACCGTAGCTGGAGTAGTGTGAAGACGGCCTCGGAATGGAATTTCGCCGATTCCGTTAGCTTCGTTGGGTGATTTCGGGCTTAGGGGCGTGTTCGAATTGTGTTTTGGAGGTCCGTGGCTTAATTAGGCTTGAAATGCCGAAAGCCGAATTTTTTAAGTTTTCGGTTCGATAGTGAGATTTTGATATCGGGGTCAGAATGGAATTCCGGAAGTTAGAGTAGGTCTGTTGTGCCATTTGGGACGTGTGTGCAAAATTTTAGGTCATTCGGACGAGGTTTGATAGACCTTTTGATCGAAAGTGGAAATTGGAAGTTTTGGAATCCTTAGGCTTGAATCCGAGGGTGATTTTGGTATTTCGGCGTTGTTTTGAGTGTTTGGAGGGTTGGTACAAGTTTGAATAGTGGTATATGACTTGTTCGTACTTTTGGTTGAGGTCCCGGGGGCCTCGGGATGATTTCGGAAGGTTGTTGGAAAAGTTGGGAGTTTGTTTGAGCAGCTTCAGCTGTTGAACTTCTGTCATAACCGCACCTGCGGATTGGGGACCGCAGGTGCATGATCGCAGAAGCGTGGGAGCAGCCGCAGATGCGACCATGCGCTAGAAAACCAGAAGTCGCATGTGCGAGAGGTTGAGTGCACCTGCGAACCGCAGGTGCAGAAGGTGAAGCGCAGGTGCGGCCCAGTGCATTAAGTGATTTTTTGCAGATGCGCACCTGGGACTGCACGTGCGGGTCCGCAGGTGCGAGGAAAAGGCCGCAGGTGCGGAAACCCTGGGCCAGAACCTATATAAGGTTTCTATCGCGATTTCAGTCCATTCTTTCCCATCAGTCCCCATCTCTAACACCGGGGAGTTGTTATGAGTGTGGAGAGTTTGGGCATATGAGGAGGCAGTGTCCTCGTCTTCTTGAGGGTCCATCTCAGCAGAGGGGTCAGCCCTCGACTTCAGCTCCAGCCACTTCACCACCCGCTCAGGCAGCTAGGGGTGGAGGTCAGTCAGTTAGGGGCCGCCCTAGAGGGGGAGGTCGATCAGGTGGTGGTCAGGCCCGTTTCTATGCACTTCCAGCTAGACCTGATGCTGTTTCTTCAGATGCGGTGATTACAGGTATTATCTTAGTCTGCCGCAGAGATGCCTCTGTGTTATTTGATCCTGGCTCTGCATTCTCTTATGTGTCATCTTATTTTGCCCATTATCTGGATACGTCGTACGAGTCTCTCGTTTCTTCTGTTCATGTCTCTACTCCGATAGGCGATACTGTTGTGGTAGACCGTGTATACCGGTCGTGTGTTGTGTCTATTAGGGGTCTGGAGACTCGAGTGGATCTTCTGTTGTTATGTATGTTACACTTCGATGTGATATTGGGCATGGATTGGTTATCTCCGTGCCGGGCTATTCTGGATTGTTATGCCAAGACGGTAACGTTAGCTATGCCGGGTGTGCCACGGATTGAGTGGCGAGGTCTATGTGATTATGTTCCCAGCAGGGTAATCTCATTCTTGGAGGCCCATCGTATGGTTGGGAAGGGTTGTCTTTCATACTTAGCATTTGTGAGGGATGTCAGCGCAGAGACTCCCAGCATTGATTATGTTCCAGTTGCGAGGGATTTTCCGGATGTGTTTCCTGCAGACCTACCGGGCATGCCACCGGACAAGGATATCGATTTTGGTATTGATCTGGTGCCGAGCACTCAGCCCATTTCTATTCCACCGTACCATATGGCACCAGCGGAGTTGAAGGAGTTAAAGGAGCAACTTCAGGAACTCCTTGATAAGGAGTTTATTCGGCCTAGTGTGTCGCCTTGGGGTGCGCCTGTCCTATTTGTGAAGAAGAAGGATGGAACGATGAGGATGTGCATTGATTACAAGCAGTTGAACAAGGTTACAATTAAGAACAAATATCCCCTACCTCGCATTGATGATTTGTTTGACCAGCTTCAGGGAGCGAGAGTATTCTCCAAGATTGATCTCCGTTCAGGTTATCACCAGCTGAAGATCAGGGACTCGGATATTCTCAAGACAGCTTTCAGGACCCGTTATGGTCACTATGAGTTCCTGGTGATGTCTTTTGGGCTGACCAATGCCCCAGCAGCGTTCATGCATTTAATGAACAGTGTGTTTCGGCCTTATCTCGACTCATTTGTCATAGTTTTCATTGATGATATTCTGGTGTATTCGCGTAGTCAGGAGGAGCACGCGGAGCATTTGAGAGTTGTGTTGCAGAGATTGAGGGAGGAGAAACTTTATGCAAAGTTCTCCAAGTGTGAATTTTGGCTCATTTCAGTGGCTTTCTTGGGGCACGTGGTGTCCAGTGAGGGTATTCAGGTGGATACAAAAAAGATAGAAGCGGTTCAGAGTTGGCCCAGACCATCCTCAGCTACAGAGATTTGCAGTTTCCTTGGTTTGACAGGTTATTACCACCGGTTTGTTCAGGGATTTTCATCTATCGCATCGCCCTTGACCAAGTTGACTCAGAAGGGTGCTTTATTCAGGTGGTCGGATGAGTGTGAGGAGAGCCTTCAGAAGCTCAAGACTGCCTTGACCACAGCTCCAGTGTTAGGTTTGCCATCAGCTTCAGGTTCATATACCGCGTATTGTGATGCTTCAAGAGTTGGTATTGGGTGTGTGTTGATGCAAGTGGGTAGAGTTATTGCTTATGGTTCTCGTTAGTTGAAGCCCCATGAGAAGAACTACCCTGTTCATGATTTGGAGTTGGCTGCCATTTTTCACGCGTTGAAGATTTGGAGGCATTACTTGTATGGTGTGTCTTGTGAGGTGTTTACTGATCATCGTAGCCTCCAGCACTTGTTCAAGCAGAAGGATCTCAATTTGAGGCAGCGGAGATGGTTGGAATTGCTAAAGGATTATGATATTATTATCTTGTACCATCCGTGGAAGGCCAATGTGGTGGCCGATGCGTTGAGCCGAAAGGCAGTGAGTATGGGGAGTTTAGCATATATTCCGGTTGGAGAGAGACCTCTTGCAGTGGATGTTCAGGCCTTGGCCAATCGGTTCGTGAGGTTGGATATTTCGGAGCCCAGTCGGGTATTGACTTGTGTGATTTCTCGGTCTTCCTTATTCGATCGCATCAGAGAGCGCCAGTATGATGATCCTTATTTGCTTGTCCTTAGGGACAGAGTTCAGCACGATAATGCCAGAGATGTGACCATTGGTAATGATGGAGTGTTGAGGATGCAGGGCCGGATATGTGTGCCCAATGTAGATGGGCTTCGGGAGTTGATTCTGGAGGAGGCCCATAGCTCGCGGTATTCCATTCATCCGGGTGCTGCGAAGATGTATCAGGATCAGAGACAACACCATTGGTGGCGGAGAATGAAGAAGGGCATTGTGGGATTTGTAGCTCGGTGTCTCAATTGTCAGCAGGTGAAATATGAGCATCAGAGACCAGTTGGCTTGCTTCAGCGGATGGTTATTCCAGAGTGGAAGTGGGAGCGAATCACCATGGACTTTGTAGTTGGGCTCCCACGGACTTTGAAGAAGTTCGATGCTATTTGGGTGAATGTGGATCGGCTGACCAAGTCCGCGCACTTCATTCCTGTGTGTACTACTTATTCTTCAGAGCGGTTGGCAGAGATCTATATCCGGGAGATTGTTCGTTTGCATGGTGTCCCGGTTTCTATCATTTCAGATAAGGGCACTTAGTTTACTTCACAGTTTTGGGGGTCTGTACAGCGAGAGTTGGGTACTCAGGTTGAGCTGAGCACAACTTTTCACCCTCAGACGGACGGGCAGTCCGAGCGCACTATTCAAATACTGGAGGACATGTTGCGCACCTGTGTCATTGATTTTGGAGGGTCATGGGATCAGTTCTATCACTCGCAGAGTTTGCTTATAACAACAGTTACCAGTCGAGTATTCAGATGGCTCCATATGAGGCTTTGTATGGGAGGCGGTGTAGATCTCCAGTTGGTTGGTTCGAGCCGGGTGAGGCTAGACTATTGGGCACAGACTTGGTGCAGGAAGCTTTAGACAAGGTGAAGCTGATTTAGGAGAGGCTTCGTACGGCGCAGTCGAGACAAAAAGAGTAATGCTGACAGGAAGGTTCGGGATGTGTCCTACATGGTTGGTGAGAAGGTTCTGTTGAAGGTTCCACCCATGAAGGGTGTTATGAGATTTGGGAAGAAAGTTAAATTGAGTCCCCGGTTCATTGGGCCTTTTGAGGTGCTTCGGAGGATTAGGGAGGTGGCTTATGAGCTTGCATTGCCACCCAGCCTATCGAGTGTGCATCCGGTATTTCATGTTTCTATGCTCCGGAAGTATATTGGGGATCCGTCTCATGTTTTGGACTTCATCACGGTTCAGTTAGAAGATGATTTGACGTATGATGTGGAGCCAGTAGCTATTTTGGAGCGGCAGGTTCGAAAGTTAAGGTCAAAGGGTATAGCTTTAGTGAAAGTGCAGTGGAGAGGTCGGCCCGTGGAGGAGGCTACCTGGGAGACAGAGCGGGAGATGCGGAGCAGATATCCTCACCTATTCGAGGCTTCAGGTATGTTTCTAGACTCGTTCGAGGACGAACGTTTGTTTAAGAGGGGGAGGATGTAACGACCCGGCCGGTCGTTTCATGAGTTACCGCTCCGTTTTCCCTATTTTTGCTTCTTATTGTCTTGTTCAGCTGTATTATGTATTATCGGGTTGGTTGGCTCGGGTTCGGAGAGGTTATGGTAAGGTTTGAGATACTTAGTCTCTTTTAAGAAAGCTTAAGTTGGAAAAAGTCAACCGAATGTTGACTTATGTGAAATAGGGCTCAGATGTAAATTCCAATTATTCGGATAGCTTCGGGAGGTGATTTGGGACTTAGGAGCGTGATCGGAATGTGTTTTGGAGGTCCGGAGTAGATTTAGGCTTGAATTGGCGAAATTGGAATTTTGGCGTTTTCC
>NW_017680987.1:11411-12170 GCF_001879085.1 Nicotiana attenuata
ATCACAGATTTATCACTTTATAGCGGAATACTGTTAAGCTTATTCCTAGTTAAAAAAGGATCTTGATCAAGATCTCCTTCAGTCAAAGGATTTTCACTTCTCGGGCATTTCTTGAAGAACTACCCGACAAGTGAGGGACTATCTTTTATTGGTAAAATTTGATCTTATCGCATGGCACAACAAAACAATAACACGTAATAGAAGCGGTTTCGAGCCAATGAGCATGGAATCTCCTCACGTCCACGACTGGTTGAGGTCACGGCAATGCCCTGTTGCTCACTTGCCATGATGTCTCGCCCAAGCTGTCAAGGCCTGGGGAGCAGAAGAACCATGATCGAGATTGTCTAATCGAATCTAAAACAAGCACAGCATGAAGAGAATGCATCTGGAGCAGACCAAATACTTTCTGTATCGAATTAAGCTACACTTTGAGCCTTTCTAAGATCATGTCCCCCCGTATGTTAGCCTATCCGCCTACCAGAGAATCACCAAAACCACCCTAACAACACATCCATAACGCGTCAAAGCATCATATTATATATCAACAACACTAATCACATCGTTATAGTTATCATAATATCAAAAGTGATATCTGGACATGAGCTGCACATTTCAATCATTAACACATAGAAAGTACCTTTTGAATCACAACCATTTGCTATACAAACAAGCCAAAACATTTTCTTTCCTTAACACTTTCGGCCTTCAAAGTGGATTCCTCAACTCACAGACTTGGCCATAACACTCGACAGAGACAAT
>NW_017680988.1:0-12169 GCF_001879085.1 Nicotiana attenuata
TATGCGTTTTGGAAGAAGGTAAGCTGAGTCCACGGTATATTGGTCCGTCAAAATTCTTCGACGAATTGGACAGGTTGCTTATGAGTTAGAATTGCCATCCGAATTGGAATTTATCCATCCGTTATTCCATGTATCTATGTTGAGGAAATGTATTGGATACCCTTCTCGAGTTGTCCCTATCAAAGATGTACAAGTTACAGAGGATCTATCATATGAAGAAGTGCCAGTGGCTATATTAGATCGACAAGTCCGCAAGCTGAGAACAAAAAGATGTAGCTTCCGTCAAAGTATTGTGGAGGAACAAGAATATGGAAGAAATGACATGGGAAGCAGAAGAGGAGATGAAGTCTAAATACCCTTACCTGTTCAAGAATGAAGATAATGAGGATGCTAGGGGAACGCAGGATGCATTAGAAGGTGGAACAGCTCAATGAGGTAAGCAATAGCTTGAGAATACTCTTCCTTAATACAAAATGGTGATATGCAGATAATGTACATGTCCATAATGCTTTGCATACCCTTGTAAGGCCATACGTTGAGTTAACTTCTTGCAAGTTCGTCCTCTACTTATGGGAGAAACTCGGCCGGAATCCATGATGATTTAAACTCCCCATGAACCCTTACATTCGAGGACGAATGTTCCTAGGGGGGGAGGGTGTTACAACCCATATCCACACGCGTTAGCTCATGCCATATGTTAGTTAACATAAATAAGAAGGAATTATCTTTGAGATGATAAGAAGTTAAGCCTATTGGTCTTAAGTGATACACGGGTGTATAAGGATGATTAACAAGTATTAGAAGTTAAACGAATCAAGGATGTTGTAACTCGTATTTTCGGGTAAACCTAGAGGTGCTTAATACACTCAAGAGGTCATGTTTTAAGGTATTTGAATCATATAATATCCGTATCATAAGTCTTGAAGTCAAACGAGTTATGAAACAAAGGTCGACAAAAGTTGTCGCAACTTAGGTTCATAATTTTACTTAAACATTAAGTCAAATGTTACTAAACTTTTCTCCCAATTAACAAGGAATTACGGGGTGATCTAGCCAACAAATTAAAGATCTATGAGTCTAGTTTCTAACGCATTAAACCGTTCATTGATAATACATCGGAGTAGAGAGATATAAGCATTTTTGCGAGACTGCACAAGCTGCTAGGTGACAAGTAGGTGTGTCACCTACTTGGTTAAATGATAGCCCAAAAATAGGAAATTTCGGGTCGGCCAAAGAGCCCATTTAAAGGGTTATCTCCTGCAATATAACCCTCATTATATATCACAAATAACCATACCTAAACCCCTGCAAACTTCCTCCCAAAAATTATCCACAAACCCTAATCGATTTTCCCTCTCTTTCAAGTTCTAATTGGGGGTAAAACCTAGAGTTTGAAGAACCAAGGGAAAGGCTGAGTTATCCAACAAGTAAGGTGATTTTACTGCTCTCTTTCATACATTTTTTTCTGCTGTGAATTCATGGTAATTCGTTTTATACATGTAAGAACTCACGGGACGGTGATCGGAAGCCGTGAGTTCGAGTTATTCACTTGTAGCGGACTATTTTGTGGATTGTTTTGCGTTGCTGTTGGGCTGCGTGTTTTACTACTATTTTGTGGAGTTTTGGAGGAGGAAGGGTGTGGAGAAACACCATATAGATGTAGGGTTGTGGGCTGGTAGTTCTTGTAATATTTCCGGGTCGTTTGACACGACTACGGTGGCCGTCGTATGTATGAAGTGATTAGGTTGTGCATGGACTGTTTTGGGAGGCTCAATATGATTATTATTGATATTGTTTGAGCTGTTTGGTGATTGTTTGGAATTGTGTGAAGTCATATATATAGGGGAGGTGTTGTCCGTTTCATCGTAAAATAGGTTGTGTCGATACATAATAGTTATGACGCTTGAATGATAACTATAGTATCGTTTCTCTTATTGTAGACTAAGGAGTCATAAAAATTGCATAGCTTGAGATTGGGGCAGTATATACATGGTATGTGAGGCTATCCCTTTCCTTCATTTGTACAACTCCGATTGTACATAATGTAATGAACGAGCTTCCAAAGATACTCTACTCTTAGAAGCTAGCAGTACTTACATTGTTTCCCCTCTTATGGAACGATTGATGTTGATGTTGCTTCTCTTATTCTTATGTTATCAATGTTATTGGTACTTCCTGATTCTTATAAAGTTCATGGTGAAGAGTTAGTCCTAATAACGTGTACAAAGGATACCGACCTTACGTCACTCCGAAAGTTTTAGAACGTGAGTCCATGAGTCGAGCATGCATTATATGTATGTATCTATTTTACTCTACCGAGTCGCGCTATAGTCGGCCGGGTACGGCACCTATTGTGCAACCACTGATCAGTTGGGTTTTACCGAGCTCCACGTGGCCGGGTACGATTCTACCGAGCCTTATGATGGCCGAGTATATTTTTACCGAGCCTATTACGGCCGGGTACAATATGATGATGATGATACCCACAGAGGCGTATGTTTTAAAAGTTTATGTATATATACATATGTATCATGTATTTCATGTCAGTAGCCCTCAAAGGTACCCAAATATTACAGGTTGTATATTCTCTATCTTTGCTTACATTACTGTTCGTACTTATGGTTCCCTGCCTTACATACTCAGTACTTTATTCGTACTGACGTCCTTTATTTGTGGACGCTGCATGTCGTGCTGCAGGTCCTGATAGACAAGCAGGCGCCGCTCCCCCACCATAGTAGGTTGTCCAGTTCAGTGGTGATTGGCAAGATCCCTTCTTCAGACTTGCCGTGGTCTTGGTATGCATTTTTGTTATAGACATTATGGGTATGTCGGGGCCCTGTTCCGGCAATGTTGCAGCACTTATGTTCCTTTAGAGGCTCATAGATAGGTGTCGACTCATGTATAGTTTGGTATGCCTTGTCGGCTGGTTTTTGTTGTATAGTCTTTCATGGTAGCGTGGTAGCTCGTACCTTATTTATAGTTTCTTGATTGTCAAGTCATCCCATGTTATGTATGTTCATGCCATCATCTCTTATTGTTAGTTCTCCATGATCCATATCTACCATTTATATTGATCTCGTCGGCCCTAAAAGATAATAAAGAAGGTTAGATAAAATGTATGTTGGCGCTCGGCAAGTATGGCCGGGTGCTAGTCATGGCCCTCCAGTTTGGGTCGTGACATTATTGGTACAGAAGAACCGAAGTCGGGCCATTGCAGGGTAATGGTGTCCAAAGGTGAGATGAGGATTGCCCCGATCCCAACTCATTTGATATTGACAGCCCCATCAAAATACATTTTCCATACGGGGTGATCGTCTGGAACTACTTCCTCTATTGAGTTGACCTCTTCGTCTGGGAACTATGTGCTAAGTGGCATGTACTTATTATCAACTGGATTCTCTGCCAAAGCTTGTGCTTTCATCGCGGTGCGAGTGAAATAGACGATGTCAAACTCGTTGATCAGGATTTGCCATTTTGCGAGCCTGCCTGTGGGCATTGGCTTTTGGAAGATGTACTTCAAAGGATCCATTCTGGATATGAGGTAAGTAGTGTAGGCCAAAAGATAATGCCTCAGCTTCTGAGCGACCCAAGTCAAGGCACAACATGCCCTTTCTAAAGGGGTGTACTTAACCTCATAATTGGTGAACTTCTTGCTCAAATAATAGATTGCCTGTTCCTTTTTGCCTATTGCATCATGTTGCCCCAGGACGCATCCAAAGGAATTATCCATCATCGATAGATATAAAAACAAAGGCCTACCGGGTTCAGGCGGGTCTAGTACAGGGGGTTTTGACAGATAATTTTTGATCCTGTCAAAAGCTTTTTGGCAATCGTCTGTCCACCTGATAGCGGCATCCTTTTTCAGCAACTTAAAGATTGGCTCGCATGTGGTTGTGAGCTGAGCAATGAACCTACTGATATAGTTCAACCTCCCGAGCAAACTCATGACTTCTTTTTTGTTCTTCGGGGGTGGCAGATCTCGGATGGACTTTATCTTAGATGGATCCAATTCGATGCCTCTCTGGCTAACTATAAAACCGAGGAGTTTCCCAGATAGAACCCCAAATGCACACTTGGCTGGATTAAGCTTAAGGTCATACCTTCATAGCCGTTCGAAGAACGTTTTCAAATCACACACGCGATCAGCTTGTGTCTTTGATTTTATGATGACATCATCGACATATACGTCAATCTCTTTGTGCATCATGTCGTGAAAAATGGTGGTCATGGTCCTCATGTAAGTTGCCCCTGCATTCTTTAAACCGAATGGCACGACTCTGTAACAATAAGTACCCCATGGCGTAGTGAAAGCGGTCTTTTCTGCATCATCCTCATCTATTAGAATTTGGTGGTACCCAGCATAGCAATCCACGAACGATTGTATCCATGTTTCGCGCAATTATCTACAAGAATGTGGATATTTGGCAAAGGAAAATTATCCTTTGGACTTGCTCTAATCAGGTCCCTGTAGTCAACATAGTCTCTGGTTTTTCCATCCTTCTTTGGAACAGGCACAACATTTGCCAGCTAGGTGGTGTATCGGACAGCTCTGCCACATTGGTGCTCAGTTGCTTCATTATTTCCTCTTTGATTTTGTCACTCATGTCTGTTTTAAATTTTCGTTGCTTTTGTTTGACTGGTGGAAAACCAGGATACGTAGGAAGCTTATGAACCACCAGATCAGCACTTAAACCCGGCATATCATCGTAAGACCAAGCAAACAGATATGTGTATTCAAATAAAAGTTGAATTAAGGCATCTCTGGTTTTTTGTTCAGTGTGAATGCTTATCTTCGTTTCTCTAACTTCTTTAGGACTTCCGATATTAACTGGCTCAATTTCATTGAGGTTTGTCTTAGGCTTGTTTTCAAATTGTTCCAACTCTCTTTTTATTTCCTCAACAACCTGATCTTCATCATATTCAACCTCTTGATGGATTATTTCGATATTAGACAGATTTTTAAGATTTGAGCGTGAATTTCGCATGCATGTCATGTTATTAAAGCCGGCATTAACAAAAGTGAAATGGAAATAAAATGACAGAATTAGGAAAAGGAAAAGATAGAAAACTTAATAGGAAACTGAACTGCATTTCATTGCATTCGAAAGGATAGAAGGGTTAACAGCAAAACAAAACAATCAGACTGAGATGTTTGGATTACAACCCGAAAGTAACCTAAAATACAAAAAAGAAGCTGCAAAAGAAAACTACCAAGACTCATTCCTTGTGGGGAAAGGAGTTGCTTCCCAGTTGGTGAGCATGGTGTCTGGGTCAATTAGTTGCATATCGGCACGACTAGTGTCTTCACCAGCCTGGATCATATTCACTTCAGAAAACATCTGGCTGAGGTCATGGCATATTTCATCGATGTTTGCATGCGCCGAGGAATTTTGACCCTCTCGGAGTCGTGGCTTGACAAAAGTGTAGAAAATGTGAGGGATAGGCTGTTGCAAGACCCATCCATGCTTTTTTCGGTGTTTGGCTTTGTTTTCGTCTGTTTGTGTTGGCCTGAAGCCTAAGCCAAAAGTACCCTGGTTGCCGAATGGAGAGATAGGCTCCGAAATTCCTTGCAATGATGCCCTCAAGCCTTTTCCTGGCTCATAACCTTGTCTCATCATAACTGCAGCCACCATTATAGATGTGGCGGGGAGACGAGGATGCAGAATGTGCTTTCCTTCCTCGACATGGTCCATAGCAACCACTTCAAAATCGTGATAGACAATGGGCTCAGACCCTTCCTTGGCCTCAATGTAGGGGATTAGTGGGTCTTTATAAATGGAAGACTCGTCTTCTCCGTGTACAATAATTTCTTGCCTGTCATGTTCGAATTTGAGCATTTGATGCAAGGTGGATGGCACAGCTCGGGCCGTATGGATCCATGGCCTTCCAAGAAGAAAGTTATAAGAAGTGGCCATGTCCACTACTTAGAAGACAATCTCAAAGTCAACCGGCCCAATCGTCATGGTGAGGTTGATCTCCCTAATGGTATTTCTTGCTGAGCCATCAAAAGCCCGGATGTGAACATTGCTGGGTCAGATTCTGTCTGTATTGATCTTCATGCTTTGCAATATAGAGAGAGGGCATACATCTACACTTGAGCCTCCGTCGACCATGACTCTCTTTACATAATGCCCCTCACATTTGACCATCAAGTTCAACGCTCTATTGTGCCCGGCTCCCTGCTTGGGAAGTTCATCATCAGTAAAGGAGATTCTGTTCACCTCGAAAAATTTGTTGGCCATCTTCTCTAACTGATTCACTGTGGTCTCCTCTGAGATATGTGCCTCGTTCAGGACCTTGATTAGTACACGGGCATGCTCTTTGGAATGTAGGAGCAGAGATAGTAGAGAGATTTGAGCGGGAGTCTTTCTTAGCTGGTCAATGATTGAGTAATCCTGAACTTTCATCTTTTTCAAAAACTCTTCTGCATCTGCTTCAGTGACTGGTTTCTTTATTGGCAAATGGCCTTCTCTAATTTTCTTGGCCTTCCTCAACTCTTCTGGAGAGTAACATCTCCCTGATCGAGTCAAACCTCCAGTTTCCCCCACTTCCTCTATGATTTCATTGCCTTTGTAGGTCATCACAGTTTTGTTGTAGTTCCAAGGAGTGGTTTTTGTGTTTTTCACAGGGGGTTGCACGGCAGGTTTGATTATGATCGGCTCTGTTATACCATTTGTACCACCCTGATTCTGCTTTTTATTGGAGTGGCTTCCATGTACATATAACCTTGGTTTTGGAACACTACAGTGAACTTCCAACCTCGAGATTTTTGGAACAAATAAAGTTGTCTTATTTGAGCTCTGGGCGCCTTTCATAATCAATGGCACATCTCGGTTGGGACATACTTCCAGACCTGTTCCTTCTTGAATTGCATCCACTATCATTTTTGCTCCGCCGACAGGCTTGTATTCTTAATCTCGGCCAATCATTCCCACGAAATGAACATCATTGTGTGCTGGCAACGGGTTGTTTGTCACATTAGGAGGGTCCTCGACATTCGTCACTACAATCAATTTTTCAGAAATGAGTCTCTCTATGGCTCTCTTCAGAGTCCAACAGTCATCAGTGCTATGCCACGAGGCACCTGAATGCTATTCACATCTAGAATTTGCTTGAAATCCATGTGAATCAGGATGCATATGGTGGGGGCGATGGGTCCAATCATGCCCATTTGCTTCAGTTTCTGGAATAGACTAGAGTATAATTCGGCCAATGGAGTGAATTTTCTGCTGGCCTCTGCTCTCGACCATAATCCTGTCTAGGACGAGCGTTGTAGGGTGCCCAAAAATTTTGCTGCTAAGGTCGGGGGGCCCTTGGAGCTGGTGCCCATACCTGCTGATTGGGAGGCCGAGCATATGATTGAGCATTGAACACTGTATATTGTGGTGGGCCCACAGAGTATTGAGGAATTGGTGGGGGGTAGTAATGTTAGGGTAGCTGGATTGCCCCTATTGAACGCTCACATAAGGGTGTGATGCCCCTCTTTGAACTTCCCCAGGTCCCGAAACCATCATGGACCCTTCATCTCTCTTCTTTCTATTTACCAAACCTCCCGACCCATTTTGGATAGCTTGGATGGTGGCCTTGAGAGCAGCTTGACTTACAATTCTGCCAGTCTTGAGGCCATTTTCAACCATCTCCTCTATTTTGATTGCTTCTGCAAAAGGTCTACCCATCGCGGACATCATGTTCTGAAAGTAATTAGGCTCTTGAACCTCCAGAAAAACAGTTATCAACTCGTGGTTATCCATGGGTGGCTTAACTCTAGCCGCTTGCTCTCTCCACTTGATGGCATACTCCTTAAAACTTTCGGTCGGCTTTTTCTTCATATTGGACAAGGAATTACGATCTGGCGTAATATCAATGTTGTACTGAAATTGTTTGACGAAGGCCTGGGCCATGTCATCCCAAACGTGCCAGTGAGAGATGTCTTGGTCAATGAACCATTCGGAAGCTACTCCCACGAGGCTTTCCCCAAAGTAAGCCATCAACAACTCATCCTTTCCTCCTGCACCCCTCAGCTGGTTGCAATGCTCAAGTGGGTGATAGGGTCACCGTGTCCATCATATTTCTCAAATTTGGGGTCTTGAACCCTCGTGGCAAATGGATGTGGGGGAACATGCATAGATCACTGAACGAAACACTTTTGTGACCACCTAGTCCCTGTATATTCTTTATATTCTGTTCAACACTTTACATTTTCCTGGCCATCTCATCTGGGTCAACAGTCGTGGCAGGCTTTTCATTTTCCACTGGTGATTCGTACCGAGGAGTCTGATTGTATGGAGCCGAGACCCCAAAAGCCATATTTGGAGAATAATATTGGCCATCATAAACATGAGATGGTGTCTCATTGTTTGGCCTCGTCATAGGTGGTGGCGGCGGGATTGTATATACCGGTGCGCCAGACACGACGAGAGGGGTGTTCCTGACTGGTGTGACTGGAGGTCGCATGTTAGAGGTACCGGGGGCAGCATGGAGGCTGTAGTTTGGCACATACCTTGGTGGTAGAATGTGATCGCTCGTTGCATGGAGCGGTGTTTGAGTAGCCTAGGGTATGGTGGAAGTTCCCTCTGAAGGACCCTGTGGTGGAGGTCGACCGGAAACCCAAGCTTGATATACGTCTGATAGTTGTTGTCTTAATTTTCTTATTTCCTCCGACTCTTTCTCAACTGACTGACCCTGCGGATTGTCACTGACCAACTTGATTTCATCACTGTTATCCATTATCACTGCTCCCTTAGATCTTGTGAAGTAGTGGTGTGTTGCCAGTTTCACCACAAACCAACCACCTTAAGCTTACTATTAAGAGGCAACAAATGTGTTAGGGTTCAGCATTTTACAGATAGGAATCGCACGTAGATATGGTATGTTCCTAAAATATCACCATCTCTAATATGCTTTTGGAAGGCTTCATGTTTCATTCCGGCTTATAAGATTGTTATCTATTGGCGCTCTTATTTTCTTCTCTCTCTCTTTTTTTTTCACTCGCCTTATCTTGATCCCTCATTTTATAGTCATTTGAAAAATATTTGATCGAACCTTTTGTGGGCTGCCTAAGTATCATGCCTCCGCATGAATCAGATCATTACGTAGTTCAGGTACATGACCTTTTTTTTTTTACAAAACAAATACCTTTTTGGTTCATTTTCGAATTTTTCTAAACAAAATCTTTTTCATTGATTTTCAATATATATTTTTTTTGGTACAAGACTCAAAAAGAGGAATTACATAAAGATAAACAAGGAGACTTGACTCAAATAGACTTTTTAGGATAAAAGGCAAAACAACAAGACTCAAAACACCAAAAGACTCTTACAGACTCAAAAACAACAAAAGAAGAATGACAAAGGACTGATAACTAAAAGAAGACTTTGATCTCTGCAATAGAATCCACCAGCATCACTGTAATCAAGGCGCTTGTTCCTGCGGCTGGCCCCCAATATTGCGGTATATCCTCTGCAAGTCTATAGATATATGACGAGCAACGTTCAATGATACTTCTGCAAACCGCTCAGGCGTCATTCCCTGACAACTCCTGCATGCTCTTGAGGTATATGTGGCTACCTCGAGGATATTTCCCTTAATGTATTCCTGAGCCACATACAACTCTTGATTTTGCTGACCACGGGTCTCAGCTAGATCCAGCGCATCACGCTCACTGTCCAAGGCCATATCTTTCTGGCGCCGAACATCTAGTGACTCCGCTTCTAACTGATTGATCACCTTTTGGTAGTGGTGTCTTTCTATTTCAAACTCCACGATCTGGCTCTCCTTGCTTGACTCAACTCCCCCTATCTGATCCCTCAGACCATGGATTAACGGAGCAAAAGCTCTACGCTCGTGATCACGGACTACCCTGAACTGGGCTTCTCTCTCTTCTTGTTGCTGAGCGGTTGCGACTATGTTCTTCTTTTGAATTTGGACTTTGAGTGCTTGCTTCTCTCGTGCCCACTGAGCCTTTTCCCGCTCAAAATCAGCCTGTTGTATGTCCATGGCTGTCTCCAGAATGCCCTTATCTTCTTGTAAAATGTCAATACGAGATTGGAACTCTTATGCGACTTCCCTTCTGGTTTCTCTAACTCTGGCCTCGATCTCCTCCTCCCAGTCAACTGCGTGCCGTATGGATCTTTCTGGCCTTTGCTCGGGGATAGCCTGGTTGTGAAACCACTCAAGGTATGCGAGGCTTACCTCCCCACGTTCACGATCAGCTACCGTCTCGTCCAAATTAAAAAATCGACCACCAAACTAAACCTTTTGTGCACAAGACTCCCTTGGAGGTTCCTCTCCCTTGAATTCCCACACGAACGGACGCATGTCCTCAATCGGGGGCCTCTTTTGCTCTCTCCCTAGCTGGCGCATGACGCGTAGGGGCGCGTAGGGTTGGAAACCTCTGAAACCCATGAGTATGAAGAACGGGCAATACGTCGACATATGTATGACCCTAGCAAAAGGGAACCAATAATAGTTCCAAGTGATTTTATCAGCACTCAATGAACCGAGTAATTTCCGCCAGGACCTCACCCCCTCTGGAAGATTACAACTTGCGACCCTGTCTGGGTGACATCCAATGTAATTCAGCCAACTTTCATTGAAATTTATTACAATTGGATGATGATAGAGGTGCTCTATGAACCACATATGCAGCAGAATGTTGCATCCCTTGAAGTAATCTTCACCTTCTTGGCAGCGGGTCAAAGCTCGAAAAATATCTGCCAAAATCATGGGAAGAATGGTATGATCCTTGCTACTTTGCAAATACGAGACTACAACAACCAATCGAATTCTGATGCACCCACCACGCTTTGGAAAGACCATGATCCCTATAAATGATTTCATGAACGCGAAGATTCTCAACTCCCTCCAAGCGTCGTAACTCAACTGGTTGACGAATTCTATGCCCGAGAAATTTTCAAACCCTTTCTCGTCCCCAAACCTGTCATAGAGATATTCCAACGGAACCCAACCTTCGTTTAAGCAAACCATTGGAATTCGACGGAGGCATAACTTCTTTAAAAAGTTGTTCACACCAACTTTTCTCGGAGCAGCAGGCTTTTTCCCACGAAGGTCTCTCCCCAATCCGGTGAATCCACCTAATTCTTCCTATGTGGGCGTCATTTCACAATCTTTGAACCTGAAGATATTGTTTGCGGCGTCCCAAAAACCCACTAGAGCCTCGAATAAATCTCTATTAGGCTTAATTCCCATGATGTTTGTGAGGAACTTGAGGTGCTTAAATACTCGATTTCGTTCCCATGTAGCAAAACTAGCCCACCAATTACAGAGACTACTTGAGGTCTTACCTCTAATCAAGAACATAGGAGGCGTCTCGTCCCTTACCCTTTTCTGATTGTTTCTTTATGGAGAACTCATGGTGATCCTAAGAATAAGATAAAAAGGGTTAGGACTTACCTAAACTATATGCAAATTATGATCATTCATTATTTTATTTTATTTTTTGGCCAATTTAGGACTCGATCTATTTTTTTTATTACAATATATATTTTGAAATTACCGACACAAAAGTTGAGATGATAAAAGCGGAAAAAATGGAAATTATTACAAAGAAGGCCCTTTGATACTCCGATAGAAGGCATAAAGGATGTCTCGGCAAAAACAGCCAAACACAGGAACAAAAAAAATAGACAAAATAATAAATAAAAGACTATTTTTACGAAAATGAACCTTTGCTACTCCGAGAGGGGTTCAAAAGCTGTCTCAGCAAATATAACCATATAAAACTAGATAAAAATGGCTACTTTTGCAAAAACAACCTTTCGGTACTTCCGGAAAGGTTTAAAGCTGTTTCGATAAAAATGGCCAAACATAAGGGCAAAATGGTAAAAGGTGAATAAATATGGATAAAGTAACTATTTTTACAAAAAATGACCCTTCAGCACTTCCCAGGAAGATTTTAAGGTTGTCTTGGCAAAACAGCCGGAATATGAGGGCAAGACAGTAAAAACATGACCAAAATAGGCTCTCTTTTTTTCGAACATTTTATGCACATGCGGAATTTTATTCTCCCCTTTTCTTTGAAAAATGTGGGCTTAACACAATGGAGGTTGCCTACGTATCTCACATCCGGTGAGAATCAAACCCGCGTAGTTCGGTAAAACTGGGTACTTTTCCCTTTTTTTTAATGAAAATTAATCTTTACAACTCACAC
>NW_017680989.1:0-12168 GCF_001879085.1 Nicotiana attenuata
ATCTTTCTTGTTCTCTTATGCCTAAAACCAGGAGTACCCAAATAGTCTTGCTGAAACTGCCCTCTGATGTGAGGAGGCAATGAGTGGACATTGTGAAACTCAGTCTTTGTGGTGAGGTCATGACTGAGTTTTGACAAAGAATCTGCAGGACAGTTGGCTTCCCTGTAAGTATGAGAGCAAGTGAAGCTTTCACATGTGTTGCATAGGTCTAGGAGCTGCAGAAGCTTCATCTTGATGGTCGAAGGGAATTTTTTGCCATTGGCTAACCACAGAACAAGGAGGCAGAGTCTGTTTCCAAGTGGATTTTAGAGAAACCATTTTCCAAACACCACTGGATTCCTATAAAAGCAGCCTCAGTTTCTGCAAAGTTGTTGGTTCCTTCCCCTAAAGGAGCAGCAACTGCATGAATAAAGTCAGAGTTGTGATCTCTGATGATCATTCCTACCCCAATCTTGCCTAGGTTTGAAAGAGCACTCCCATCACTGTTGACCTTAACATAACCATGTCTTGGCTTCATCCAAACTACTTGAGTAGAGATGGTTTGATGCTTCAGGTTCTCAATGAAATGGTAGAGGTCCTGCCAGCTAAGAGGCCACTTGATATCAGGAAAGTTAGCCTTTAGTAGCAGGTTAACATCTGAATTAATGGAGAATAGGACTCTAGTCAAGGAAGTTGATTTTGCTCCATACTTTGTACTACACCTATTCTTCCATAAGTTCCAGCATATTATGATAGGGATTGAATGGAGAATGAGCTTCTGGACTTCATTATTACTGTGGAGCAGCCACCACTTCATCAACAGAAGTCTTAGGGGTAATTCTTCAGTTTGGACCCCAACAATTCCTGCAAATCTTTTCCATACAATTCTGGCAAAGTTGCCCCTGCTGAAAATGTGGTCGATAGTTTCATTTGTGTGAAAAGAACAGCACACACATCTGGTCACAATGGGGCTACTGAAAGGAAGAACTCTATCATCTGTGGGGAGTTTATTTCTGATAGCTCTCCAAAGGCAGAAGGACCACTTGAATGGGATCTTCTTATGCCAGGTCATCTTGTTGGAGAAATTAGGTTTTTTCTTGATTCTAATTAACTCCAAGCTGATGCACATATAAATCTGCCTTTAGTGTTTGGACTCCAAATAGCTGTATCTTGATTATTGTTGGTGGAGTATATTGGGTCTGCATGATCAGATGAGTCATATTGGCAGGGGCATCTGCATTGAGCCTTTAGATACTCCACTGGCCATTGTCCCAGAAGTGGGAAACTGTAACATTTCCTGGCCTGCCTCCTTCATGTCTGTGGTAAGCTAAAGGACCAACTCCTAGCCAATTGTCCCACCAGAAACTGCAATTCCCTGTATGAAGCCTCCAGTAAATATACTTCTCTACTTCTCTTTTGTTGGTCATTAGCCTTTTCCAGGCCAGTGACTGACCTGTATGCCATGTTTTAGAGATAGGATTAGATCTTTGAAAATACTTGGCTTTTAGGAAATTGCTCCAAAGTGATTGAGAAGTTCTGAAGTGCCACCATTGCTTGTATTCCATGGACTTGCAAATGTCTTCCATTTTCCTGAATCCCAAGCCACCTTCCTCTAGAGGGTAGCATAATTTGTGCCATGAAGCCCAGTGGTACTTTCTTTTGTTATTATCCATTCCCCAGAAAAAGTTAGCAGCAATCTTCTCTACTTGTTTCAATACAGTCTTAGGAGGAGAAACAGCTGGCAGGAGGTGAATTGGCATAGATTAAAGGACATACCTGATCAGAGTGGCTCTTCCTCCATGAGACAGCATCTTTCCATGCCAGCCGCTAATCCTGTTCACAATCTTTGAGACTAGAGTGTTGAAGTGCATGATTCTCAGCCTGCTAATGTGCAGAGGGCAGCCCAGATATGTTAGAGGAGATGTTTTCTTGGTGAAACCTGTGACAGATTGGATTCTTCTAACAACATAAGGAAAAGCACAAGGAGATGTCATGAAATGGCTTTTTTGTCAGTTAATCTGCTGGCCAGAAGTTTTTTCATAGTTGTTCAATACCCACATGATTTTCTGAAGAGAGGACCTTTTCCGAGAAGTGAAGATGATAATATCATCAGCAAAACTCAAATGATTGACTTGAGGGCCTCTCCTTTCCATGTAAAAGCCATTGAAAAATTGGTCATGGTTGAGGATATTGAGCATTCTGGAAAGAAGTTCAGCACCAATGATAAATAGAGCTGGGGCAAGAGGGTCACCTTGTTTTAGACCCCTTGTGGAGTGAAAGAAACCCCACCTAGAGCCATTGACAATTATTGAGTACCAGTTGTTAGACATTGTTCTCCAAATCGTGTCAATGATCCTTTCACAAAATCCCATTCTCCTAACATTATGCAAGTGAAACTCCAAGATACCCTATCATATGCTTTGGCCATGTCTAGCTTGATGACAACATTTGAACCTTCATTTGGTTTCTTAATACCTTGGACAATCTCTTGGGCCGGCATGATGTTCTTAGAAATATTCCTTCCTTTCACAAAGCCAGACTGGTTAGCTGAGATTATTCTGGAAAGAATAGGGACAAGTCTGGTGCATATGACTTTTGATATGATATTGTTTATGAAATTGATAAGACTGATGGGCCTGAATTCAGTCAAGGAGTTGGGGAATTCCACCTTTGGCAGCAGAACCAAACATGCACTAGTTATGTATTTAGGCATAGTACATCCACCAAAGAAAGCTAACACAACATTCAAAAGGCCATGCTTGATAATGTCCAAACAGGATTGGTAAAATTTGCCATTGAAACCATCTGGCCCAGCTGCACTAGTAGGGTTCATTGAGAAAACAACTTCTTTAAGCTCTAGCAAGGTAGGATCTGCAGACAGTGTGTCATTATCCTCCTGAGTGATCATAGGAGGGATACATGACAGCAAGTCTTCTCTGATTGAACCTCCAGGGTCTGTGAAGAGGTCTTGGTAGAATTCACAAGCAGCACTCCCAATAGCCTCATCTCCTTGGATCCATTGCCCATCCTCATCTTTAATCTTGTGGATGTACAATTTTCTTCTTCTACCTCTGATAAGGCTGTGAAAGTATTTGGAATTCGCATCCCCTTCTTTAAACCACTGGAGGTGAGTTTTTTGTTTTAGAAGATTCTCCTCTAACTTCATGTATCTTATGTATTGAGCCTTAAGATCATGAAGGCTTGCTCTGTCAGATTCATCATTGGTCTGTGCCCAAACCATCTCTGCTGCCTTTACCTTCTCTTCATATTCTTTTGCCTTTTGGAAGATATCCCCATATTCCTGCCTTGACCACTGACTTAAACCAATAGAAACTGCTTTTAGCTTCTGATGAAAGATCCACATAGCACTACCAGTTACCTGTTTGTCCCATATTCCTTTAACAAATGGTTTGAAATTAGAATTATCAACCCACGGATTCAGGAACTTAAAGTACTTGATGCTACTTTCTTGCCAAACTATGATTTCCATTAGAAGGGGGCTGTGGTCTGAACCTGCTGATGATAAATGGGAGACTATAGTAGCAGGGAATGCAGCTAACCATTGATCATTAGCAAGCCCTCTATACAGTCTTTTCAAGACTATTGAGCATTTACCTCTGCCATTGGACCAAGTACATCTGGGGCCATAGAAGCCCATTTCCACCAAGCCACAATCTTCTATCATGCAAAGAAAATCCAAGCTTTTGTTCATCTGATAGGGAATGCCTCCTATTTTTTCTTCAACTGAGGCAATGACATTGAAATCACCTATCACACACCATGGAGTATCATAGGTTGCTGATTTGAGTCTTAGCACCTCCCACAAGGGCCTTCTCAGGATTAGCTTGCATTTGGCATAGACTACTGTGAGGAAAAATGGGGTGCCACATTCCACATGTCTCATCTCCAGGGTTAACTGTTGCTCATCATGATCAGTGACTGAAGCATTGAATTCTTTATCCCAGAAGACCCAGATCTTGTCATTGACATTGGAAGCAGCTTGGTGCATGGACAATTGGAGTTTGAAGAAATTGATATGGGTATTGTCAAGGAATGGTTCTAAAACTCCAATAAAGGAAAAATTGTGGATGTGTTTCAGAATTCTGAGCCTCTCAATGGCTCCAGAGGTTCTGATTCCTCTTGCATTCCAAAATGATTGTACTAATCATTGGAAAGTGGGGTTTAAATTGTGTTTTGGTGGGACACTGTTGCTTCTGTTTCTAGCAGCTCTGCTCCTAGTTAACCTTGGAGATGGACTTTTCCTGGATGATAAGGTTGCATGCTCAATTTTTTAACTTTTTGGTTCTCCATTCACAGCAGCAATCAAGAGCTCACAGTGTTGTTCCTTTTCAGGATCCTCATCAGAGTCACTATCAACTTCTTGATTTACATCCATTTCATCCTCAGATTCAATTGGTTTGTACTCATCCTGTTGTGGAGTATATCTGTTGAGAGGGCATTCTTCCAAGACCATATCTGAGGAATATAGAAGATGGTTTTTCCTGGGAGTGTTGGTAAGGGAAGTGGTGGGATTGTATGATTTGGACTTGGGGTGCTTTTTGTTAGTAGTGGGTAAATCTGATTTAGAGCCATCTGAATGTGGTTCCTTGACAGGAAGCAGAGGCTGAGAAAGGGAAGGGTTGACAATGACAGGGTTCCTATAAACAGGGGATTCCTCTGTTATGTCATGGTCTGATCTGAGCTTTTGTTGGGTTTTTGGACTTAAAAATTGGGGAGTATATGGTGACTCATTGATACTGATGCCTGAGTTTTGCTTTCTCGTTGCTTGTCTTTTCTTTTTGCTGGGTTTGTTTTTTGGTTTAGGAGGTTGTATGTTGAAATCTAGAATTTTAGCCTTTCCTTTTATAACCCTCCGAATGTGATCTTCATCCTTGGTTAACCTTTCTTCTTCAGAGCTAGTGACTTCACAGTGCACAGGTTCCTCAGAGAACTGGACATGGTTAGATTCATTGTTGGCAGTTGTAGTTGCAGGGGTTTGACAGTCCAACCTAGGGTCAACCATTTGTGCATCTGCACACTCATGCAAAACATGAGGAACACCCACCCCTGAAGGTACCCCTTCCTATATAGAACTAGGTTTCTCCTGACAGTTTACCATTCCTCCTTTATCTTCTTCAATAGGCAAATCAACAGGGGGAATTGGGATTGGGTTATAGAGTTCTGGACACCAGAATCCTTAATCACTGCTTCAGCTGGAACATGAGAGGCAGCAGGAGCCAAACCTGAATGTTGACTGGGAGCATTCAGCACAGAAGCTGTTGTAGTTGCAGTAACATTATAATAGGGGCTTCGTATTGGTTTGCTTGGAGCTTAGTGTAAATCTTATGTATTATTGATATTGACCTTAGTAAGTGTCAGGTCGACCCCTCGTCACTACTTCTTCGAGGTTAGAGTGGATACTTGCTGGGTACGTGTTGTTTATGTACTCATACTACGCTTCTGTACTTAACTGTACAGGATCTAAGGCAGGTGCATCTAGTTACCCTCCGGTGCGCGTTCCTGATTTCTGGTCGAGATCTCACAGTGAGCTGCCCCTTGTGAGCCGTTCAGCAGCATACCAGAGTTTCTCTTCTTTTTGTTTTATTTTGTACTGTATATTCTGTTTCGGGCAGTAGGATAGTGGTATTCTTTTGTACATTCTACTAGTTTCCCTAGTACTTGTGACACTAGTTCCTGGCACACATATTAGCAGACTATCATTTTTGGGTTGTATTTATATTATTATGAAATTTTCAATTATCGACTAATTTAAATATAAGTAAAGGGAAATGTTGGGAATGTTTAATACAATAATTGAAAACTCGCTGTTTGTTAGGATTGGCTTGCCTAACCACAATGTTGGGCCCCATCACGACTTAAAGTGGAATTTGGGTCATGACACCCGAGGGCTCGGGTGAGTTTCGGATAGGCTATAGGATGTTTTGAACTTAGAAAATCTGGTATTTTGCTGCAGTTGGTGTTCCGGTGTGTTCTTCTTCGCATCGTGAAGGTACTCTTGCGAAAGAGAAGAGTGAACTGGTCGGGGTGGAGTTTTCTTCTTCGCGAACGCGAAGTCTGGGTAGAATGCGCAGCGATGGGGGCTTTACCCTTCGCGAAAGCGACCAGCTCAACGAGAACGTGAAGCATTAAGGACCTGGGGGATGCATCAGTCATTCCTTCATTGCGAACGCGAACAGGCTCGCGAACGCGAAGGCCAGGGGGCGTAGCCTTCTCGAACGCGATGAGGGATTCGCAATTGCGTAAGCCTAGTAGGCGCTGCTCTTCGCAAACCATACAGTGTTCACGCGAACACGATGAACACTATCGCCCAGCTATTAAACAGTCGCATTACGGGATTATGGCCATTCTTTCAAAATGTCAAAAGCTAGAGAGCCTAGAGACGATTCTTCCAAGATATTTTCTTCCACAAATTGTTGATAAGTGGTTCTAACCTGCTTTCTTTCAATTACCCATTACATTTCATGAATTTTCAACCTAAAATCTAGGATTTTCATGGTGGAAATTGTGGGTTTGGTTAGAATTAGAGATTTTCGTAAAATTGTTGTTAGACCTTGCATTGAGGTGGGATTCCAAAACCTATAATATATCCGGGATCCGGGTGAATGGGTAAACGGATTTTGGTCCGAACGTCGAGTTTAGACCAAGCGGGCCCGGGTCAGTTTTTTTACTTTTTGGGGGAATGTTTGGGAAATCTAAATTTATGCATTTTATTTGATTTATTTAGCAATATTTGATGTTATTGAGTTAATTGTGGCTTGATACGAGTGGTTTGGAGGTGAATTCTAGGGGGGAAGGCCCCTTGGAGCTTTAAATTGACCGCGGAGCGCGGTAAGTGTCGTGGTTATCCTTGGCTTGAGGGATTAGGTCTTATTTTCTACGTGATTGAATGTTGAGTACAATGTATATGTGAGGTGACGAGTACCTATGCATTGTTGTCGAGTCATAGCATGCGAGTGAGTCTTATTCATGTAATTGTAGCTTTCCCTGATCATATTATCCATGCTTAGACTAGTTAATTGTTATGTTGATCGTTCTTATCATGTTTACGGACTTTGTTATTAATTGAGTATTGATTCAAAGTCGATGTGGAACCTACTATGAAGTAAGACTTGTTCTTGTTGTTTCTATGTCCTTGTTGTTAGTGTTCATTGATTTAGTGAGGGAGAGTGTTAATGCACGAAGGGTGGTGTCGTGCCATGTTTTGTGAGTGTTAATGCATGAAGGGTCATGCCATGCCATATTATGAATGTTAATGCACGAATGGTGATGTCGTGCCATGTTATGAGAGAGTTAATGCACGACAGGTGATGTCGTGCCGTTTCTATTGATCATATTGTGGGTTTGAGAGAAAAAACACGAAGGGTGATGCCATGTATTTTCTTTTATTGTGGTTACTTGTTCCTATTTGCTTAAAGTACATATGTTCATCAACGTGCTTATTTACTACTGTAATCCTTTATCTTTTGATCCCCTCAGCATGTCCCCCTCCCAATATTACTTGTCTTGTTTCTTTTATTGTTGTTATTGGTATATATATTGCTATACAGCACAGGTTTATTTGAAGGGGGTCTTGTCTTAGCCTCGTCACTACTTCGTCGAGGTTAGGCTCAGCACTTACCAGTACATGGGGTCGGTTGTGCTGATACTACACTGCACTTCATTGGAGTTTTTTGTATTGGTCCTAGTTGATCGAGAGGCATAGCAGCTCGGGCTGGACCACCGAAGAGTCAAGGTAGATCTGTTGGCGTTCACATACCTTGAAGTCCCCGTCTATCTCTTCTTTTTACTGTTTCTCTGTTCAAATAGTTGCACTTCTTTCAGACTTTTATTTTTAGTAAATCCTTGAATATTCGTGAATTTGTGACTCCAGATCCGGGTGGTAGCAAATATTGAAGTTTTTATAATATTCCGCAAACTTTGTCTTAGCTTTTATTTAGTTTAATTATAACTTTTCTCATTATTAAAAATTAGCTGAAGTTGAGTTGTGAATTCTCTAACGTTGGCTTGCCTAGCAAGTGAAATGTTAGGCGCCATCGTGGTCCGAAGGTCGAAATTTTGGGTCGTGACAAGTTAGTATCAGAGCACTAGGTTGCCTAGGTCTCACAATTCACGAGAAGTCTTAGTAGAGTCTGGATGATCGGTACAGAGACGTCTGTACTTATCTTCTAGAGGCTATAGAGTTTAGGAACAATTTCACTTCTATTCTTCTATGTCGTGTGATTTTTGTTCTCTCATTACTAATCAAACTCTTCTACTCTTGTTCTCTCGTAGATGGAGAGAACACGTACCATATCCTCAGTTAAGCAGCAGCCAGAGCCCCCGGTGGCAGCTCCTACGAGGGGCAGAGGTCGAGGTCAAGGCCGTGCTAGAGGCCGAGGCAGGGGCAGGGTCTTGCCCAGAGCTGGAGCAGCAGCACCAGCGGCAGAGCCTCAGGTAGAGTTTGATGAGGAGGTTCTAGCCCAGACCGTTCTAACACGTCCAGCTCAGGTCCTAGAGGGGTTCATCGCCACCCTGGTACATTAGGATGCTTCGGTCGTTTGGTGCGCCTTATGGAGAGTATAGCCCAGACTGGCACATTACCTATGGCACCAGCCGTCTCTCAAGTTGGGTGAGGAGCACACAGACTCCGGTTACTCACACTCCGGAGCAGATGGCTCCCCAGTTTCAGACCCACCATCTCAGCCCGTTGGGGTAGTTCATCCTGGTGTTGCGGCACAGACCGGTGATGGATCAACTATGTCTTCTGAGGCTTTATGGCGATTGGATAAATTTGCCAAGCTTTCCCCAGTTCACTTCAGCGGTGCATCTGCAGAGGATCCATATGACTATTTGGACAGTTGTCATGAGGTGTTACGGAACATGGGCACAGTGGAGACCCATGGAGTCGATTTTGCTACATTTAATTTGTCGGGTTCCGCCAAGAAATGGTGGAGGGATTATATGTTGACCTAACCATCTGGGTCGCCCGCTCTCACTTGGGACCAGTTCTCTCATCTATTTCTCGAGAAGTTCCTTCCTGTCACATTGAGAGAGGACTATCAGAGGCAGTTCGAGCGCCTTCAACAGGGTTCTATGTCTGTCACTCAGTACGATACTCGATTTGTGGATTTGGCCCATCATGGTATTCTTCTGCTTCCTACCGAGAGAGAGAGAGGGGGGTGAGGAGGTTTATTAAGGGACTTGCTCAGCCTATCAGATTGTAGATGGCTAAGGAGGTTGGGAGTGATATTTCTTTTCAGACGGCTGCCAATGTTGCCAGGCGAGTCGAGATGGTTCTAGCTTAGGAAAGTAGTCAAGGATCTTACAAGAGACCTCGTCATTCTGGTGGATTCAGTGGTGCCTCGTCTGGTGGCAGGGGTACCTTTGGTAGAGGCCATCCTCCCAGGCCGTTTTATTCAGCACTCCAAGCTTCCCACGGTGCTTCAGGTGGTCGTGGCCCTTATATGCATTATTCCGATCAGCAAGCCTACAGTGCACCACCAGCTCCTATTAGTGCACCTCCGCTCCAGAGTTTTCAAGGTGGTTACTCAGGCCGACTAGGTCAAGTGCAGGGTCAGCAGTCACACTAGCCAAGGTCCTGTTATACTTGTGGTGATCCAAGGCACATTGCTAGATTCTACCCTCGAGCATCGAGCAGTTCTCAGCATCAAGGTTCTCGTGCCATTGTCCTGGAATCGGGTGTTTCCCCGCCTGCTCAGCCAGCTAGAGGTAGGGATCAGATATTTATACGTAGAGGTCAGGCCATTAGAGGTGGAGGCCAGCCGGATAGGGCTCGTCCTAGAGATGTAGTTCAGAGTGGTGGGGCCCAGCCCCGATGCTATGGTTTTCCAGCCAGGCCTGAGGCTGAGTTATCAGATGCGGTTATCACATGTACGATTTCAGTTTGCAGTAGAGATGCCTCAGCTCTATTTGATCCGGGTTCTACTTATTCCTACGTGTCATCCTATTTTACTTTATATTTGGTTGTTCCTCGTGATTCCTCGAGTGTCCCAGTGTATGTGTCCACCCCTGTGGGAGATGCAATCATAGTAGATCATGTTTACCGTTCGTGTGCGGTTACCGTTGGGAGTCTTGAGACTCGTGTAGATCTCCTACTTCTCGATACGGTCGATTTCAATGTCATTTTGGGTATGGATTGGCTGTCAACTTATCGTGCTATATTGGATTGTCATGCCAAGACAGTGACCTTGGACTTGCCGGGGTTGCCTCAATTAGAGTGGAGAGGGAATCCTGGCCATTCTACCAGTAGGGTTATCTTATATATGAAGGCTCGGCATATGGTCGAGAAGGGAGTCTAGCTTATTTGGCTTATGTCTGCAATTCTAGTGCGAAGGTTCCTTTCATGGATTCAGTACCGGTTCTCATGAGTTTCTAGAGGTATTTCCTGCAGACCTGCCAGGGATGCCACCCGACAGAGGTATCGACTTCTCTATTTATTTGGTTCTAGGCACTCAGCCCCTTTCTATTCCGTCACACTGAATGGCCCAGCCAGAGTTGAAAGAATTGAAGGAGCAGTTGCAAGATTTGCTTGATAAGGGATTTATTAGACCTAGTGTCTTGCTCTAGGGTGTGCCCCTATTGTTTGTGAAGAAAAAGGATGGATCGATGATGATGTGCATAGATTATCGGCAATTGAACAAAGTCACCATCAAGAACAAGTATCCATTACCAAGGAGTGACGACTTATTTGATCAGCTTGAGGGTGCCAAAGTGTTTTCAAAGATTTATTTGAGGTCTGGCTATCATCATTTGAGGATTAGGGCATCCGATATACCTAAGACAGCTTTTCGGACTCGGTATGAGCATTATGAGTTTCTAGTGATGGCATTTGGGCTATCAAATGCCCCAGCAACATTTATGGATTTGATGAACTGGGTGTTCAAGCCCTATCTGGATTCATTTGTGATTGTGTTTATTGGTGATATTTTGATCTACTTCCGCAGCCGAGAGGAGCATGAGCAACATCTTCGGATTGTCCTTCAGACTCTGAGAGATAGCTAGTTATATGCTATGTTTTCAAAATATGAGTTTCGGTTGAGCTCAATAATTTTCTTAGGGCACGTTGTCTCGGCAATGGTATTCAGGTGGACCCTAAGAAGATTGAGGCAGTTAAGAACATGCCTAGACCCACTTCGGCTATAAAGATTCAAAGTTTCTTGGGTTTGGCGGGTTACTACCATTGGTTTGTTGAAGGGTTTTCATTTATAGCAGCCCCGTTGACTTGGTTGACCCAAAAGGGTGCCTCCCATTCAGATGGTCAGATGAGTGTGAGGCGAGCGTTTGGAAGCTCAAGACTGCTTTGACTACGACGCTAGTGTTGGTGTTGACCACAGGTTCAGGGCCTTATACAGTATATTGTGACGCATCTCGTATTGGACTTGGTGTGGTATTGATGCAGGTTGGCAGGGTGATTGAATATGCGTCGCGGCAGCTGAAGGTTCGCGAGAAGAATTACCCTATTCATGACTTAGAGCTGGCAGCCATTATTCATGCGCTAAAGATTTGGAAGCACTATCTTTACGGCGCATTGTGTGATGTATTCACCGATCATCGGAGTTTGCAGTATTTGTTCAAGTAAAAGCAGCTCAATTTGAGGCAAAGAAGGTGGTTGGAGCTTTTGAAAGACTATGATATCACCATCTTGTATTATCCCGGGAAGGCTAATGTGGTGGCCAATTCTTTGAGTAGAAAATCAGTGAGTATGGGCAGCCTTTCGTTTAATCCAGTCGGTGAGAGACCGTTTGCATTAGATGTTCAGTATTTGGCCACTTAGTTCGTGAGGGTGGATGTTTCTCAGCCCAGTCATGTTTTAGCTTGTACGGTCGCTCGGTCTTCATTATTTGAGTGCATCAGGGAGCGGTAGTATGATGACCCTCATTTGCTTGTCCTTAGGGACACAATGCGGCACGTGATGCCAAGCAGGTTATGGTTGGAGATGATGGAGTTTTGAGGAGGCAGGGTCGTGTTTGTGTGCCTAATGTGGATGGACTTCGTGAGTTGATTCTAAAAGAGGCCCACAGTTCTTGATATTCTATTCATCCGGGTGCCGCCAAGATGTACCAGGACTTGCGGCAGCATTATTGGTGGAGGAGGATGAAAAAGGACATAGTTGCATATGTAGCTTGGTGTCTAAATTGTCAGCAAGTCAAGTATGAGCATCAGAGACCT
>NW_017680990.1:0-12167 GCF_001879085.1 Nicotiana attenuata
CAGTATACCCTATATTCTGATCTTTACACTAACCATTAAAACCCTTCTAGAACCTTACTAGAATCAACTAGGCAATTCCAGCTTTTGTTTTCTCTGATTTGGGTATCCAATTAACCTTCAGAGTTTTCAGTATTACCCATTCAACCCCTTTATTTCCAAATGGCAAACAAGCTATCACAGATCATAATGAAACATAAATAATAGACTAATTCACCCAAACTGGATTACTGAACTAATTAGCGTTGAATCAATTAAACCGAACATGCAATTAAACTAAAAAAAACAAAAGAATCATGCAATTAAATGTCAAGTTAATCATGCAAAATAAGAAACAAAACAAGACCAAAGCCTAATTCAGCCAGAACTAAAATCGATTAAACTAATTGTTGTATATTTTAAACTAATGAATAATTAAGCCTCTTGATCATTAGGGCAAACAAACTGAAGAGGAATTCAAGAAGGAACAGAAAAGTTGTTTGGCTAAAAACAATACGGAGAAAAAGAAAACAAAAAGAAGATGTAAAGGAAAAGAAGAAAAGAAGAAAAATTACATACCGGAACCAGCCATACCAAAAGAGGAGAGGGCGACCAACGACAAACAAGAAATGGAGATAAAAAAGCTGCTCGAATTTGCTTCTTCAAATCGCAAGCATTTCTGGCCAATGAGTATTTTTTCAGATGCTCAATCCGGCAAACACCTCGCAGGTCAAAAATCCATGAGGAATTGAAGGTTTGATTAAAAGGAAGCTAGAAGACTGGTTTGGGGACTTTCACTAGTTAATGACCATTCTAAGATGTGAAAATCGGGCGATTCTAGGGTATTTTGGAGGAAATTAAGAGAGGATATGGGGTGAGGAGGAGGTGGGGATTTAGGGGTAAAGTTTAGGGGTGGTTTAGGGATCGGCTGCCGCCGTGAACGATTTCCTGTGGGCAGCGGCTAGGGTTTGGGCCGTTTAAGTTGAGATTGAATTGGGGCGGCTAGGATTTACTGGTTTAGAGACAGGGAGATGGAATGAGAGGGGTCTATGGGGGGGGGGGGGGTCTGTCTTCGGACAGTTTTATATAAAATGGACGACCAGTTCCCAGTGATGTGCCGGAGAATTTTGGCACATTTAATACAAATTGCTTAGATTTTAGCTTGTTTTAAATGCAATTTTCTTGTATACTTATGTAATTTTAGTGTTTTTGCAGTGTATGAGATTTAAGGACTTAAGAGAATGAAATGAAAAGCCACAAAAGGACAAGAAAAGAGCAAAATGCATCGCAAATGTAAAAATGCGGACCGCAAATCCAACATGCGAGCCGCATAATGCACAAGGAAATCGCAAACCACAACAGTTATTTGGCCAAAGTCCAGTGCAAGAAATGGGGTCCAATCTGCGATCGTAGAACGTGTTTGCGGGCCGCATAATGGACCGCAAACTCGTCATGAAGGTTGCTGAAGGTGGAAAATGCGACGCGAATTGCGATCGCATATCTGCAATGCGTACTGCAAAATGTGAATGCGACGAAGGCGTGGAAACTAGGGTTTGAAGAATGCGATGGCCATGTCAAGAATGCGGACCGCATGTCTGTTATGCAACAGATATGCGGTTGCATATTTAACCGAAAAAGGTATTTTTGTCCGATTTTTATCCCGAGTTTTGACCCAATATAAATAGATTTATTGGGGTTTTGTGGGGGCATCTTGTCTGATTTTGGGACTACATTCCATGGCATTATTATTCCTCTCTTTTGGAAGCTTTTGAAGGAAGAATCTTGCACTTTGTAAGCTTTATGGCATTAAATATTCTCATCCTCTTGTATTTTAGAATGTGTAGCTAACTTTAAATACTAAGGTTGTGGACCCTAAATGGGTGTTATGTTAATGGGTGTTTAACATTGATATATGTGTAATGGTTGGTTGATATTTATTTACTTCTCATTCTTCATTTATTGTTGGTGGCTGCAGATATTAACAAGTGCCATTAAATTCTTACTTTGCTTGGGAAAGTGGGTTAGAATTTGGTAGAAGTAAATATCAAAGACTCAAGGCTTTAAACCTTGTTTAATAGAATCGCTTAGGAATAAGTGGGTTTTATTTGTCATATATTGATTGTTCTTAGCTGCAACACTTTTATATTTGAAAAAATCATAAAGAGGAAATACTACCCAACTATTGGAAAGTATTGGGTAGTCATTTAGAAATCATTTGCATATCAAAAGAACCTTCCGTTAGAAATATATCATTTTAACACCGATAGTATTACACTTCATTGGAGGGGACAACATCGGTTTCTTTAATTAAATTAATTACATTCTCAATATCACAATTAATTATTTCTTCAAATCACAATCATACCATACTCTCGTTATGTTTAACTGGATAGAATTACGACTTAAGTCAAGTGACACTGATCGAGTAACCTTTTCACACATATTCCCTGTGGGATTCGACCCCAACCTTGTTGGGTTATTATATTTGACATCGACCACCTTACACTATTTAATTAAAGTGCAATTTGTGCGTATCAATTTTTGGTGCCGTTGCCGGGAATACGGTTTTGAAATTACTAATTAGTGTGTACTTTACTTTACGTATTATTCTATTCCATCACACTTTGCTTGTTCTGCTTGGTGTTGATAGGAAGACATGGCCGAATATGAGGAAGATATGGAAGAAAATCCTTTTGCGGACATAGATGATTACATTGAGGATACAAATGCTATTTTACCTCCGGTTGTTGGTGCTTCAATTTTCAAAGTGGAACATGGTCTAATCCTAATGCTCAAAGCGGAGGGGTTTTTCAGGAATTCCACTGATGATGATCCAACATAACACCTTAGGAACTTCTTGGGTGTATGTGCTATGCATAAGCAGAACAATGTCTTAGATGATGCCCTAAGGTTGAGGGTGTTCAAGTACTCACTAGCTGGAGACGCAAGGAGGTGGCTCCAAAACTTGCCACCAAATTCCATTCGTTCTTGGCTTGAACTTGTCCGAGCATTTTTAGCTAAATGGTTCCCACAAAGAAAGAAGTCTGAGCTTCGGGATAAAATTTTCTTCTTCAAGCAACAGCCGAGGGAACATCTACATGAGGCATGGGATCGATTCAAATTATATTTGGTGAGGTCTCCCAATCATGGTTTTCCGGACTCTATCTTGTTGGAGAAATTCTACATGGGTTTGGATCCTATGAACCAATCTATAGCCAAGAATGCAGCTGACGGATCTTTTATGGACAAATCATTCGCATGGGTCACACAAATACTTGACAAAATGGTAAAACATAATCAAGCTTAGCACTCAGAGGACACAACAGGTGGAATTGCATATGGTTCTCCCTCCTTGACCAACCTGATTAAGGAGAATCAAGAGAGAGATCAAGTGATCGCAGGGCTTGCCACAAATGTCAATGTGTTGAAAAAAATGTTCACGGAAAGCCAAACAAAGAAGGTAAATGTGGTGGAGGATGTGCAACCCATATCGAATGAAGATTTTGAGGAAGCAAACTACATCAACAACTCTCAAGGAGGGTATCAAAGGCAACAATACCAAGGTCAAGGACAACAAAATCAATGGAGGCCTAACCCGCAAGGGCAAGGCAACCAACAATGGCGCATGACCAAGGTGGCTCAAATCAAGAAAATTGGAATAACAACAACAACTTCGCAAATCGGTGTTCAAATCCTTATGTTCCTCCAAAGGGTCAATATTCAAATCAAGGTTCCTCAAGTGATTCCAAGTTGGAAATCATGCTTGAACGGGTATTGCAAAATCAAGAGAAGTCCGACACTTCTATGAGGAACATGACCGAGCTTGTTGGATCTCATACCGCATCTATTCAAAAATTAGAGATGCAAATGAGAGACCCCTCTAAGGAACAAAATCCAAAGCAAAAGGGAACACTCCTTAGTGACACAATTGCGAACCCAAGGGGTAGTGGGAGTGGTCCAACTTCTCATATTATGGCAATTACTACTCGGAGTGGGAAGGTACTACAAGGAGAGGGTGAACAAGTGATTGAAGTAGAAGAGTCCGAACAAGGCGTTGAAGTTGAAGAGCCAAGTATTGTCGAAGTTGAAAAGATTCCGGAAGATTTGCAAGTGCAAAAAGACAACCGGGAAGAGGTAAAGGAAAAGGTAAAAGAGACACCAAAAACACTTCCACCTATTCCTAGACGTCCTCCTCCATTCCCTCAAAGACTTGCTAGGAAGGTTGATGATAGCAAACTCGAAAAGTTGTATGACATTCTAAAGCAATTATCAGTGAATATTCCGTTTGTGGAAGCATTTCAAGAGATGCCCGGGTTAGCTAAATATTTGAAAATTTTGATCACAAAGAACAGAACCACCAAGAATGAAGTGGTGAATGTGACTCACCGGGTTAGTTCCATCATTGCAATATCTACCGTTCAAAAGAAAGAAGATCCGGGAGCTTTCACCATTTCATGTACTATTGGGGCACATGACTTTGCAAGAGCCCTTTGTGATAATGGGGCTACCATCAACTTAATGCCTCTTGCCATTTATAAGCAAGCAGGGTTAGTTATGCCAAGGCCCACAAGTATGAGATTGCAAATGGCCGATCGTTCCATAAAAAGACCGGTGGGAATTGTTGATGATGTGCTTGTTAAAGTGGGAAAGTTTCATTTACCCGCCGATTTCGTAATCCTTGATTGTGCGGTTGACAAAGAAATCCCTATCATTTTGGGGAGACCATTCCTTGCCACAGGAAGAGCACTAATGGATTCGAAACAGAATGAGATCAAATTCCGGGTGAATGATGAAGAGGTTACATTCCAAGCAAGCAAGGGTATGAAACTACCACATGAATATGAGAGCATCTCGGTGATTGATGTTGTTGATGAAGTGGAAGATGCGGTTGAAATGAAGATGGAAGAACAATGCCTTGGTGAGGCGTTAGCGGCTATTTTGGAGAACTTTGATGGTGAAGATATGGAAGGATATATGGAATCGGTAAATGCATTGGAGGGGCTTGGGTCCTACACTTATGCTCCGGCAAAGCTCTCTCTCGACTTGGAGAATAGATCTACTCCTCCCGCAAAGCCTTCTATTATTGAGCCACCGCAACTAGAGCTCAAACCATTTCCACCACACTCGAGGTATAAGTTTTTTGGCTCAAGTGATACTTTACCTGTAATTGTTTCTTCTTTGTTGAATGATGTGCAGGTAGAACAGTTGTTGGATGTATTGAAGGAGCATATGCAAGCTATTGGGTGGACAATTGCAGACATCCGAGGAATTCCCGCCGAAATTTGCAAGCACAAGATCCAATTGGAGAATGATACTAAAACAAGCGTGGAACACCAATGACGGTTGAACCCGTCCATGAAAGAGGTGGTAAAGAAAGAAATCATCTAGTGGTTGGATACCGGGGTAGTCTACCCTATTGCCGATAGTTCTTGAGTGAGCCCGGTGCAATGTGTGACGAAAAAGGGAGGCATGACCGTAATTGAAAATGATAAAAATGAGCTCATCCCAACAAGAACAGTGACCGGATGGAGGGTGTGTATGGATTATCGAAAGTTCAACAGTGCCACTTGTAAAGACCATTTCCCTATGCCTTTTATTGATCAAATGCTTGATCGGCTAGCGGGAAGGCCATTCTATTGCTTCCTTGATGGATATTCCGGTTACAACCAAATCAACATAGCATTGGAGGACCAAGAGAAGACAACATTCACTTGTCCTTATGGAACTTTTGCCTTTAGCCGGATGCCGTTTGGTTTGTGCAACGCTTCGGCTACTTTTCAAAGATGCACGATGTCCATCTTCTCCGACATGGTGGAGGACTTTCTAGAGGTTTTCATGGACGATTTTTCGGTGGTAGGTGACTCTTTTGAGCATTGTCTTAACAATCTTGGACAAGTGCTCAAGAGATGTGAGGAGACCAACCTTGTGCTCAACTAGGAGAAATGCCATTTCATGGTGGATGAGGGCATTGTATTAGGGCATAAAATTTCGAAACATGGCATAGAGGTTGACCGGGCAAAGATCGAGACCATTTCCAAGCTTCCTCCACCTACCTCAGTTAAAGGTGTCCGAAGTTTCTTGGGGCATGCCGGATTTTATAGGCGTTTCATCAAGGATTTTCTAAGATTGCAAATGCTATGTGCAAACTCCTTAAGAAAGATGTAAAATTTGTGTTTGACGAGAAATGCCTCAAAGCCTTTGAGGAATTGAAGCAGAAGCTCACCACGACACCTATTATATTCACACCCGATTGGTCTCTTCCTTTCGAGCTCATGTGTGACGCCAGTGGTGTAGCTATTGGAGCAATGCTTGGCCAACGTCACAACAAGGTTCTTCACCCGGTCTATTATGCAAGCAAGACACTCAATGGAGCGCAGATGAATTACACGGTGACTGAGCAAGAACTTCTTGCCATTGTCTATGCCTTTGAGAAATTTCGGGCTTACTTGTTGGGATCCAAGGTGATAGGGTACACAGACCATACTGCTCTTCGTTATCTCATGGCAAAGAAGGATGCAAAGCCTAGGTTAATTCGTTGGGTCTTGTTGTTGCAAGAATTTGACTTCGAGGTCAAGGATCGCAAGGGAACGCAAAATCAAGTAGCGGATCATTTATCAAGGCTTGAAGAGGCAGGAACGCCAAAGGGAGATCTTGAAATCAATGATGCATTCCCGGATGAACAAATATTGGCACTATCTAGCACTTTTGCTCCTTGGTACGCCGATATTGCTAACTACTTAGTTAGTGACCTTATTCCGGAGGGATTGGAATCCTATCAAAAGAAGAAGTTTTTGAGAGACTATCGACAATACTATTGGGAAGAACCATTCTTGTTCCGGGTGTGTGCTGACAACATCATCAGAAGATGTGTTCCAGAAGAAGAAATTATGCCAATTCTAAAGGCATGCCACGACTCACCGGTTGGGGGTCACCATGCGGGAAATCGAACGGCGGCTAAGGTGCTTGAATGTGGTTATTATTGGCCGTCGATCTATCATGATGCCAATCAAATGGTCAAGGCTTGTGACCAATGCCAAAGGCAAGGATCAGTCTCCAAGAGGCATGAAATGGCAATGCACTTTGTGATGGAGGTAGAAACTTCGACGTGTGGGGAATTGATTTTATGGGTCCCTTTGTGAGCTCTTGTGGGATGAAATATATCTTGGTGGTTGTGGACTATGTGTTCAAATGGGTTGAAGCAATTGCATTACCAAACAATGAGGCAAGGAGTGTGACCACATTCTTAAAGAAAAACATATTCACTCGGTTTTGGCACTCCTAGAGCCATTCTTAGTGATGGTGGGTCTCATTTCTGTAACAAGGCTTTCACGGGGCTACTAGAGAAATATGGCGTCAAGCATAAGGTGAACACACCTTATCATCCCTAATCAAGTGGCCAAGTTGAAGTTTCCAACCGGGAGATAAAGAGCATTCTAGCAAAGACCGTCAATGAAAACAGGACCTATTAGTTAAGGAAGCTAGATGACGCATTGTGGGCATACCGCACGGCATACAAAACTCCTATTGGCACTTCTCCTTATCGGTTAGTTTTCGGAAAAGCTTGTCATCTACCCGTAGAACTGGAACACAAAGCCATGTGGGCTCTAAAGAGGTTGAACTTGGACTGGGCCGAAGCTGCAAATTTGAGGTTAACACAACTCAATGAAATGGAGGAATTCCGTTTCCATGCATATGAAAGTGCAGCTGTGTATAAAGAAAGGATGAAGTTCGTCCACGACAAAAAGATCTTGAAGGGGGAGTTCAAGTCGGGTGACTTGGTTATTCTCTTTAACTTAAGGCTCAAATTGTTTCCGGGCAAGCTCAAATCGAAATGGTCCGGTCTGTTCAAGGTGGTCAATGTCTCTCCTTTTGGAGCTGTGAAATTAGAATCGGAGGATGGGCTCCAAACCTTCAAAGTGAACGGTCAGCGAGTGAAGCACTACTTGGGCACAGATGGAGAAAAATATTTGGTAGAGCAGTTGGCTCTCAAAGATGGTCCATGCCCGACCAATGAGTGAATCCTAATGAACGCCAAATTCGTCGTGCCGCGACGTTAAATCAAGCGCTTCATGGGAGGCAACCCATGTGTGGTAACACCCTTTTTGGACTTTAAATTTTTAATTTTTGTTAGATAGATTTAATTGAGCAATTAAAGTGTGTGCTAGAGTGCAGGGGATTCAAAAGATCATAACACGGGGTAAGATTGCATGAGAAAGGGAAGAAAAATCACCTTGGGAAGTTTGCTACACATATGCGGTCGCATTTTCACTATGCGGACCGCATTTTGGTCGCAAACCCAGACAGTGTGTTTGGCTAAAATTGGTGATAAAAATGCGACAAGGTGGTGCACTTTGCGGACCGCATTTCCACTATGTGATCGCATAGTGCACCATATTTTTGGCCCTCTAGCAACTCACTTGAATCCACCGCATAACACTTATGCGGTCGCATAGTGTGTTATGCGGTGACTTATCCACCGCAAATCGCTCAGGTACATCCCTCGCATATCTTCATTCAAAACAAAAAGAATTTTTTTTTATTATCAGAAACAAAATAAAACAAAAAAAAAAGAAAAAGAAAAGGAACGGAGAAGACAAAACGGCTAGTGCATCACGTACGTCAGGCAACATCAATGAACTTATCTTCCAAGTGTGCTCATAATCCTGTCACTGGTATGTTTTCCTTGTCCCAATTCCATCTTTGCAAGCTTTAGTTATACATTTGTTCTTGTTCGTGTTTCACCTGTTTTTGTTTCTGTTTTTTTCTGGTTTGTGTTTCGTAGTTAGATGTCTGCTCATAATGTGATTTTGGTTAAGTAGTGTGTTTTGGGGTGCTGGGTCGTAGAAATTAGGTCCGCCATTGTTAAGGGTTAAGTTCAATCGTTGGAAGCGATGAATTTTGCGGCTCGCATAAAATGCGATCCGCATTTCTGCCGCATAAGTAAACCCTAGCTGGCTGAAGAAGATGACAGAATGCGGCGACTTTGCTATCGCATAATTGATATGCAGACTGCAAAGTTACCGCATACTGAGACAGTAGACCCAGTTTTATAATATGCTGATTGCGACCACTTTACGATCGCAAATCCAACTTTGCAATGGATCTTGCGATCGCATTTTGTGATTTTGTTTTCTAAGCAATCAGGTATGCGATGATTATGTGAACCGCATAATGGTTATGCGATCGCATAACCCATCGCATACTTAGATCATTTCACCAGTCTGACAATTTGCAACATGTTTGCGGTGCGCATAGTGGTTATGCGATCACATAACCTATCGCAGACTTAGAAATTTTATTTTTTGTTTTTGTTATTTTGTTTTCTTTTCACTGTTGCCTACCATGTTGCTCACATTTCACTTTTGTGCAGATATGGCTCCCAAGAAACATACAGCCTCTGCCCAGAAAAGGACCTCCTCCAATCGTCAAGCATCACAAGCAAAACGTTCACGATCGGACCCTAATGTTACACTTCCCTCCCAGTCTGATGAGGAGGAGACCTTGCTCTCAGTTGACCTACAAGCTGAGGCAACAAGGAAAAGCGGAGATAACTTCCAGCTCACATTTGGGGTCGAAGGGTCCAGGGCGCCATATAGAGAAGGGCTAACCAAACGGAAAATCCTGGCCGAAAAACAACTGAGTTTGAATGGGCTACAAGAGCAGTACCCCCACATATGGGAGAACATCAAAGCAAGAAAATGGGAGTGCTTCACTGAGCTGCCTGATGACTATAATGAAACTCTTGTCCGTGAGTTTTATGCCTCATCTGGAGCCTCCAGAACTGCTCACCACAAGCGCAACAGGGTTTTCTGTGACACTGTATTGGTTCGGGGGAAGAGTGTGTTCTATGGCAGCGAGATAATCTTTACTTCCCTGACTGGAGACCGGGCACAGCTGAGTATGCCGCCAAATGGGCAAACCGGGAAAATGAGCATAGTTGGATAGCTTCTGTGATATCCAAGGGGACCCCTACTTGGATCAACCCTGTGCACAAAATATTCAAGGAGGATCTCACACGAGAGGGTAGATTTTGGCTTAGCTTTGTCACCTCTTGCCTAATACCGTCCAGAAATGAGACTGACATAGGCATTGAGAAAGCTCTTCTCATTGCATGTATTATGGCGGGAATCAAGATTGATGTGGGTGCTCTTATCTTCCGAGAGATAGGAATCCGGGCAAAGCAGCAAGCCACCTCACTTCCATTTCCCTGCTTGATCACAGCCCTATGTAAGGCTGTGAAAGTCCCTACCATGCCACACACTGACAAGACAGGGAAGGCGATGAAGGATATTGACATCACGCGCATTAATGATGCTGTTGCTCCCCCAGAGGTTCAGACTCAGGCTCCAGTTGATGTGGAGCCCTCAGATCCCCAGATTCCTGTGTTCCCTCAGGCTACAACTGCATTCACTTCCACTTCACAGCCCACCTCTCATCTACCATTGCTCAGCCTTCTGCTGCACTGCCAGCCGTTTCGAGGCTTGGTCTCTTAGCTCAACATGCCAATGCTACGGTAGACCAGCTTCTGAAGAACTTTCCCTCCCTCATTAAGCAAGCTTTGACTCTGATACAATTCTCAGTGACTGCACTCCAACAGCAACAAGCATCTTATAGGGATCGCCTGCAACAACTTGAATGAGGGTTGAAAAGATGGAGCGGGGTGAGGTTATTGACTTGCCAAAGCTCCGGGAGGAAGTTGCCACTATGAAGACTGAACTCCACAAAATGCAGACTCTGGAGTTCAATCTATCATCCTTCCTGCCCAAGGAAGGTGAGCAGGGAGCTGACACAGCAGCACCTGGCCTGGATCTTGACTTCTCTACACTGATGACAGACATTGCACCTCCGACTTGCGGGGCTTCCCAGCCTCCGGCTCCTCCTGTACATATTGAGATTCCTTTTGAGGAGGATTTAGGGCACTCTACAGAGTCCGAGGGTGAGTAGGCAGACGAGGGAGAGGACGAGGAGGATTCATGGTCCGAGGAGGATAAAGGCCCTCAGGAGAAGGGTAAGCAGATCGTTGTTCCTACAATTCAGGACGAGGAACAAGCAGCAATTCAGGTAGCAATAGAACATTCGCTAGCAGACATGGCTGCCCCTGCAGATCCATCGGCCACTTAGCTATCAGCGGGCGAGGCTAGCAGCTCACAGGCCCCAGCTCCAGTATTGGGTCAGCCAGAGATCCCTCCTCCATTAGTGGAGGTCACTCCTCAGACTGAGATCTCGTCGGTCCCAGCTTCAGCATCAGAGGGTGACCCCACCATCACTCAGTCGGCTGCCGACTCCCATAGCGCTTAGTGCACCTTAGGGAGCCCCTAAACTCTGTTTACGTTCTTATGCATTGGGGACAACGCATGCCTTTTGGTTGGGGGTGGTAGCCTTGTATATATTTTTGTGAAATTGGCAACTATTGTACATGTTTATGTTTTTGTGCTATATAAGTTTGTATATATTGGTGTTTTGTGGTTCTAGTACATAAGTTATCCTTGTATATATAAAAAAAAACAAAAACAAAAACAAGTAGATAGTTGCATGTCCATCTTTAGTAATTAGCAATGAATTCCCCTTGGTTTTTCTTCGCCGGGTTCTTTTCCAAGGGTGTAATAGTAGAACCAGGACAGTAGAATGAAGCATGTTGACCGGTTTGGTGTATTCGTCTAGTTTCAAGCATGTGTGTCTGTATATAGCCTATACCCTTCCATTAATATAAAAAAAAGGAGAGATATCAACTGTGTGAACTTGAGGCTCGCTCTGTAACTCTATGTCTACTTAGAGTTATACCTGTATATATGATGAAAGCTTTGAGTTGCCAAGTGTTGACTCGAGGTCTTCAAACTATGTGAGCCAAACAGTTCGTGTGCCATGTGTGTGTGAGTCTTTGTGTAAATAATTCTTGTGTTTACTTCAGCTATCTAGAACTTGCCCGGTTGGTTTTTCGATACTTATAATAATTACATTTGGTTGTAGAAATGACCTTAGACCGTCTTTGTGATTTTTGGAAAACAAGTTAACCTTTCAAGCCACCCATTGTACATATAGTATCACTAGTCACCCCATTTGAGCCTTCAAACTTTTCTTTGGCTACCTCATTACAAACTTTTCCCTTTTTGTAAAATAATTCCCTCTTTTGAACCCGTCCCTCCTTGAACATTGAGAATGAGGCTAAAACCCTAAGTTGGGGGTGGTGTCAA